>NC_037354.1:20054136-20357166 GCF_002263795.3 Bos taurus
ATTGATATTTCAGTTGAATTTCAACTGCATTCTTTTCTTCCTATGTTTTAAAATTTATTTTCTTTACAACAAATTTACTTACATGTTTAACTTTATCAAACTGCATTTTCCTTTGTGATCCTCACACGTCATTGTGATTTTACTGACAACTGAAGTCCCTGCCTTCCTGGCTGATAACCTCATCTCATGCCACTCCCCATCTCATGCTCTGCACTTCAGCCACTCTGGCCACACAGTTTCTTAGCACAATCTGTAATTGTTTTTTCGTTGTTCCTTTTCCATGTCCGTCACCAAGGTCTGACTCCTGGCTGTGCCTGGGGTTGATGTTTTATCTCAGCCGAAGTATTTACCCTCAACTCAGCCTTACCTTAATATTTACTCATGGGGCTGCTTTGAGAAATCAATTAGGTAATATAAGCAAAAGCACCTAGAACAGAACCTGGTACTTACGAGGAGCTCACTAGATGTTAGTTGATTATGGAGCATAAATACAATAAATCGCTAAACAGTGAAACGTTGAGAGGAGGAGTTCCCCAAAGTTGAGTGTTAACAGTTTTATAAACAATCTGAAGAAAGAAGCACACGATGCACTTCTAGCTTGCAGGAGTGAAATACCAAGTAGATGGGAATAAACTGCTGGAAAAATGAATGAATAAGCAAAAAAAAAAGAAAGCGGGTGAATTACAATGTGGGCAAATTAACATAATGAGAGAACACTAAATCAGTGAATTTAAAAAAAAACTACATATTCTTTCTCTATTCCTTCCAGAGCTCTTCTCTCAGCTTTGCCCCTACCCCCACCCAACCAAGGCCAGTTCATGTTCTGACAGGGCTTGGCAGGCATCAGCATCTCACTGTGAGGACTGGAGGAATTGTGTGATTTGGGAAGAAGTCAATGGTAAAGCAGAGAAGGCGATGGCACCCCACTCCAGTACTCTTGCCTGGAAAATCCCATGGACGGAGGAGCCTGGTAGGCTGCAGTCCATGGGGTCGATAAGAGTCGGACACAACTGAGTGACTTCACTTTCACTTTTCTCTTTCATGCATTGGAGAAGGAAATGGCAACCCACTCCAGCGTTCTTGCCTGGAGAATCCCAGGGACGGGGGAGCCTGGTGGCCTGCCATTTATGGGGTCGCACAGAGTCGGACACGACTGAAGTGACTTAGCAGCAGCAGCAGCAGCAATGGTAAAGAATCTGCCTGCAGTGCAGGACGCACGGAAGATGCGGGTTTGATTCCTCAGAAAGATCCATTACAGAAGGATTTCCTTCTCCAGTATTCTGGCAAGCCACTCCAGTATTCTTGCCTGGGAAATCCCATGGACAGAGGAGTCTGCTGCTGCTGCTGCTAAGTCACGTCAATCGTGTCCAACTCTGTGCGACCCCATAGACGGCAGCCCACCAGGCTCTTGTCCCTGGGAGTCTGGCAGGCTACAGTCCATGGGGCCATGAAGAGTCAGACACAACTGAGAGACTAACACATACACTCTACATAAAATAGATAATAAGAAACCTACTGTATAGCACAGGGAATACTACTCAATACTCTGTAATGGCCTGTATGGGAGAAAAATCTAAAAAAAGATTGATAAATGTATATGTATAGCTGATCCACTTTGCTGTACACCTGCAACTAACACAACACTGGAAATCAACTATACTCTAATAAAAGTTGTAAAAAAACCAAACATATTATGATCCAGAGGTTATTCAAGTCATGTGTTATCTGGGTGGTCAGGCTTCCATATCAGCCACCAGGAGCCTCTGTAATGCTTAATGTACCTGAAACAACATCACAAAATTATCAATGAACAATACTACAAAAATTCGCTACTCGGTGTCAAGCGAGCCTTTTTTGAGTTTGCAGCATCCACACTCCCCTCCCTTCTATCAGGCAGACAGGACGCTGCCCTCTTTCTCTTTCCCTACCTGCTAGGCTATGAGAGCAGATATCCCTCCCACCCCAAGTCTTTAGTGACGGCTCCTGTATTAGTCAATTTGGTAAAGTACCACAGACTGGGTGACTTCTACATCAAACAGCTATTTCCTCACAGCCCTAGAGGCATCCAGTTGGAGATCCAGGTGTCACTAGGACTGATTCCTTCTGAGGCCTCTCTCCTTAGGCTGTAGATCACCATCATCTTCCTGTATCTTCATAGAGTTTTCTTCCTGTCCATCTTTAGATCCAAATTTCCTTTTCTTACAAGGACACCAGTCATATTGAATTAGGGTCCACCCTAATGACCTCATTGTAACTTAATTACCTCTTTAAAGGCCTTATCTGTGAATTCTGATGTCCTGCAAGTTAAGACTTCAACCGAAGAAATTTGGGGGAAGACATAATTCAGCCTGTAACACTCTCTGAAATAAGACTGCAGCCTTAGGACTTCCCTGGTTGTTCGGTGATTGAGAATCCACCTGCAATGCAAGGAACATTGGTTCGATCCCTGGTCTGGGAAGATTCCAGATTGCCGTGGAGCAACTAAGCCCATGTGCCACACTATGGAGCCTGTGCTCAAGAGCCCAGGAGCCACAGCTACTGAGTCCACGTGCCCTAGAGCTTGGGCTCTGCAGCAAGAGAAGTCACCGCAGTAAGAAGCCGATGCACCACAACGAAGAGAAGCCATCACTTGCCGCAACCAGAGAAAAGCCAGTGCAGCAACGAAGACCCAGCACAGCCTAAATAAATAAAGACTTAGGCCTGAGAGGGGTAAAGACTGAGGGGGAGGGTGACAGGGCCTCAAGTGAGGGGTGATGGTCAAATGACAAGGATGAGAATAAACTAGAGGAATGCAGTGGTTTGTTAAATGCTTTCTATAGGCCAGGACTTGCACTAAATTTTTTCAAATGTTTATCTCATTGAAACCTTACAACAATCTGTAAGGAAGGTATTACTATCATAATCTTGAAACCTGGGAAGACAGGCTCACAGAAGTACAGTAACTTTCCTAATGTCATTCAGTCATAATCTATGACACTAGGATCTAGATGGGGCGTCCCTGGTGGCTCAGATGGTAAAGAATCTGCCTGCAATGCAGGAAACCTGAGTTCAATCCCTGGGTTGGGAAGACGCCCTGCAGAAGGAAATGGCAACCCAATCCAGTATCCTCGCCTGGAGAATCCTATGGACAGAAGAGCCTGGGGGGCTACAGTCCACAGGGTTGCAAAGAGTCAGACACGACTGGGCGACTGACATACACAGGATCTAAACAGCAAGTCTGCCTGGCTCCAAAACCCTCTCAAGGACTCCCCCTGGCCCCCAGGATCTGTGACATCTGGTGAATGCCCCCCAGGCTTCTTCGTCCAGGGGAGTGGTTCTTTCTCCGGTTGCTCCCACACACTGGCATCTGGGCTGCCACCTGGTACTCCTGATGAGGGATGCCCTAGAGATCAGGGTTTAAGATGTCCTCTTTTTGTCACACTTCTTCCATCGGCCAACTTAAATATAACCTGGAAACGGGTCATTTTACAAACTTTGGGCACAAAAAATGCAAACATTTGGTTATATTTCAGTGCTTAAGAGTTTAGCTTTCCTAAGCTCTCAATTCAAGAGCTGGGGAAGGAAGCAAGCTCCGGGTTTCCAGGATGACAGTGAGCAGGTGATGCAGGGAAGACTGGTGGATGGCATGGGGGCTTCCTGTCCCCGCTTCTCAGCCATAGACGGAAAGCTCAGTCTTAAGGTTGGCTGCCCAGATACACTCCTTGACAGGAACATCCTTCACTTGTAGAAACTGATGATGAAGAAGGGTGGAACCATACAGCCATCCCGGAATGGGAATTTGTAATTCTTACTGCTAAACTTTTCTAAGTCAGAAGTTCTATTTCTCTCCACATTTCTTTAGCAATTTGACCAAATCATTCCTCTCAATACCTAAGAAGCTCTATGGAAACATCTGGCATAAACTCTTAACTTTCCCTTGTGGGCTCCCCTTGTGTCTCAGCTGGTAAGGAATCCACTTGCAATGTGGAAAACCTGGGTTCGATCCCTGGGTTGGAAAGATCCCCTGGAGAAGGGAATGGCTACCCACTCCAGTATTCTGGCCTGGAGAATTCTGTGGACCGTATAGTTCAAGCGGTCACAAAGAGTCGGACATGACTGAACAACTTTCACTTCACTTCGAACTCTTCTAGAGGAAGGCTGGGAACACAATGAATGTCTGTACTCAACCACTGGGGATGTGCTGATCTTCCGATGTACCAGTTCTGGCCCTGAAAGAACTCGCTACCACTTTTGCCTTAGCAAAGAGAAAGACAACCCCTGGCTCACTGAGTGTACTAAGCAGGGCTGTTAAACAATGAAATCTGATCTTGGGGCTGGTCCCTGGCTTAGTGTCCTTACTTCAAAGCTTACTCACTGGAATCCTCTAATCCCTCTGTCTCAATTAAAATAGAGGAGACTCCTGGTGCCAGCAAGCTCTGCAGCTTTCAGTGCAAATGAGTTTATTTATTCTGTTAGAATGGTATGGGTCCCTCCTCTTCAGCTCAAGTTCCTACAACGCCTGGGTCTTTTCAACTCCAGTCCCCTTCCTTTCCAATTCCAGATGCCTTTCTTTGGGTTGGCCACGGAGGCATGACCGACCCCTCTGAACCAGCCAGGCTGGTGTGGACACTACATCTTCAGACAAGGTCTATAATGTGCTGTGCTCAGTCTGGTCCGACTCTTTGCTGACCTGTGCACTGCAGCCCACCAGGCTTCTCTGTCCACAGTTCTCCAGGCAAGAGGTCTGGAGTGGGTTGCCATTTCCTCCTCCAGGGGATCTTCCTGACCCAGGGATCGAGCCTGAGTCTCCTGTTTTGCAGGCAGATTCTTTACTGTCAGAGCCGTGAGGGACCCAGCCAAGGTCTGCCTGGTCCTCAAATAATGGTTGCCCACTATTGGGGAGAAGGTCAAGCAGGGATTTTCGATCCTGTAAACATCCCCCTCATTAGTCAGAACCCACATTTTAGAATTGGAACGGCCTTAGTTATTATTTTGCTCAATGTAACCACTCGTGTTTCTTATATATGTGAGTATTTATTGGTAATAAGCAAAAATCCCACTTGTATTTTGGATATTTCAGCATTTAAAAATACACATATAAAAGCATATGGAAACAATTTTTGTAGTTTATTTTTTAATGTCATTAGATCAATCTCTTATTACCTGGTATACTCAGAGGACCAAACAATCACTTTATGATTTATTAAGTAGAAAAATCAACATTTCTTGTTTGCTTCTCTATGGAAACAGATGACCTTCTAAAACTGTCTCCCAGGGTTCGCAGCTATATGTTGAGTACCAAATCATCAAGGTACTTAGAATAGAGCACATATAACATATTGAAAAATTAAACCAATATTTCCAGGTTCTTTGTAAGTTATCTGACACTTCTGTAGTCCTCCAGAGAAAGGAAGTGTGCAAAGCTATAATTCCAACCTCAGTCTTATGATGCTCATCAGAATAGAATTAACAGTGGCACACGTAAAGGGGTGAATTAAAAGATTTAAAACAACATTAGCAGCAGCAATAATTACTACAGTAGAGCACTGCAGAATGGTTCCCTTCAGTCTAGATCACCAAGAAGCAGTATTTTTACTTATAACTTTACTGTCATCTATTCATGAAGTAAACTTCTCACACACACAATCTTTCTTTGATCTCAGCTTGAGTTACAGTCTATATTCTTCCTCTTACTTGAAGCAAATCACAGCCCTGTGCTACACTGCATTTATCAACAGCACCAGCTCAGTCTGCCTGACAGTAATTGCAGAGATAGAACATATATCCAGTTGCAGCAAAAGCAAATTTAATATAATCATAAACTGGCAGGTCACAGATGAAAGGGATGCACAACTACTGCTCTAAGGCACGGAGTTAGAGCACAGTAGTACACAAACACCACCCAATTATAGACTAGATGTATTCATTAATGTAAACGGGAAGTGCTACACAATCATGTACAGAGCTGAGTAAGACAGTCATCAATATTTGGACTGAGTCTCTTCCTCTGCTCAACGTGGGAGCCGCAGCTCATGTTTCCTACTTGTATCTCTCCACCAATTATATATATTGATCTTTGTTTTCTGTTCCTAAAACCATTGTCAGTTACCCCAGATCTGGAGACAAAACAAACAGTCTGCTATTCATTCATGAATCGTGTTTCCTCTCTGTGGTGTGTACAAGGATCTAGCTCATAATTAACAAGGTAGGTTATTGACACTCCCACAGACACATGTATGTTTCCCCCATGGCGCCCCACCAGCTCATGTTTACCCCTGTATGGACCCTTTAAACTCGCTAACGTGTTGCTCTTTGAAAGGCTAAAATTTCTACCAGTTAGCGTTAGTGTTCTGGTTATCCAAACACTGTTGTTGAATTTTAGACTATGTACAGTCGGCCAGCAGGTCTCAACACGCACCTGATGGCCAGCCTTTTCATGAGGGACACAGCCCCCAGCAAAAGTCTGCTGCATGGACAAGATGGGATTAGTCACAGTCCCACAACCACCAACTTTGCTGCAGCACTGTGAAAGGGCAAGGCAGTTAAAAACTGTGCTGGTGACATTGATACGGACCTCACAGACACTTCCAGGGACCCTTAAATTTAAATATGTTCATAGGCAGCTCTGGAATCACATTTCCAACAAAAATCACCCACTCCAGGAAAACAGTTGGTGGGCCTCAAAAAATTAGGCACACGATTACCATATAATCCAACAATTTAGGGAAGCCTGTTGTGCTGCAGTCCATGGGGTCACAGAGAGTCAGATACAACTTAGCGACTGAACAACAACAAGGCATTTACCCAAAGAACTGAAATCAGAGACTTGAATGTGTATTTGCAGATGGATGTTCACAGCAGCATCATACACAATAGCCCAAGGTGGAATCAACCAAAATGTTCACCAGCAAATGAAGAGATTTTAAAAATGTGGTATATAATAAAATGGAATAGATCATTAAGAAATTCTGACACATGCTGCAACGTGGATAAACCTTAAAGACATATGCTCCAGTGAAATAAACAGACAAAAAAAGACAAATACATGATTTCATATATACGAGGTCCCTAGAACAGTCCGTCATAGAAACAGAAAGCAGAATGGGAAGGCTGGCCGACAGGGAGAACAGGGAGTTACTGCTTAATGGGTACAGAGTGTCATTTGGGATGAAACAGTGCTGGAGATGGTTGACGATGATGCTTGCATAGCAATGTGAATGTACTTAATGCCGCTGAACTGTACACTTAGCACAGTAAAATTTTATGCTATGTATATTTTACCACAATACAAATTTTAAAAATCATCTGCTCCAGAGACTATTCTCAAACCACAAATTGAGGTAATATTCACCTGCAGATAAAGTCTTCTTTCTCATCTCTGGTTATTTCCACAATGAAGAGTTTTCATTGTTTAATTTTTTCAGAAATGTGAGCTCAGAAATGGTAAGTAGAGAAAAACAAAGCTTTATTGATATACAGATGTCTAGCTAAGCATTTCCACTGAAGTGGTTCATTCATGTGTCCTTCCAGATTCTCAGTGTTTGAGATTCAGAAGAACGTCTAGGCAAAATGACAAATTCCACGCCTCCTTGGCCTTTTACAGTCAATAGGAAATAGATGAAACTATGAACGTAAAATCCAAGGACCTCAAGGGTCTTGGATATTTTTGGATATTCAGTTCATACACACATCTGTCTCAGACTGATGGCCTCAAATTGAAGTTAAATTATGTACAGCATACTCTATTTAAGAAGGCTGAGGTGAGGAAGGGGAAGTTGCAATCTTTTAGGAAGTCTTTTTTGTTTAATCTAAAATGGGTTAAACTTTTAGCATTAGCAGGGGAGATTTTAGTTATCTGAAAACTTTTAAAATCGAATATAGCATCTCTGGACAAAGTTGGCTGACTTTGAGTGCTTCCTGAAAATGCATGTCACTTATTTTTTTAGCAATTATTTTATAAGTATATCGGGGCAAATATTTTTGCATAGTCTAAATTATAACTTTTCAAATGGGTTATACAATTAATTTTGTCATCTAAATCCTTATTATAAATGATTGCTGCTGCTGCTGCTAAGTCACTTCAGTCGTGTCCGACTCTGTGCGACCCCATAGACGGCAGCCCACTAGGCTCTGTCCCTGGGATTCTCCAGGCAAGGATACTGGAGTGGGTTGCCATTTCCTTCTCCAATGCAGGAGGTGAAAAGTGAAAGTAAAGTCGCTCAATTGTGCCTGACTCTTAGCAACCCCATGGACTGCAGCCCACCAGGCTCCTCCGTCCATGGGATTCTCCAGGCAAGAGTACTGGAGTGGGTTGCCATTGCCTTCTCCTATAAATGATTACATTTCAATATTCAGAAAGGAAAAAAAGAGGCATTTGATTGTTACATTTATGTATTAGTTCACTAGGGCTGCCATAACAAAGTACCACAGCCTGGGTGCCTTAAACAACAGAAATTTATCTTCTCACAATTCCAGAGGCCAGAAATCCAAGATCAAGATTTAGCAAGTTTGGTTTCTACTGTGGCCTCTTTCCTTGGCCTGTGGACAGCCATTTTTTCCCTGTGTCTTCACATGGTCACTCTACATGTGTGTCCAAATTTCCTCCAATCATATAGTATTAGGATTCATTCTAACAACCTAATTTTAACTTAATTACCTCCTTAAAGGCTCAGTCTCCAAATAGAGTCATGTTCTGAGGTACTGGGGGTTGGGATTTCAACATGAGTAGGGTGCGGGGTGACGGTACAACTTGGCCCATAATAAACTGAAACTGTAAAAACATTACAAACTTCTTTATGAACATCTGAGTGATCAAATAATAAAAAGCTGAAGCAGATAATTCTCTCATAAAGGATTCATGTTCTCCGAAGCTTGAAATGTCTACTGTGATCACAAAAGGGTCAATTAACAAGTTCAGTGAGCACCCATTCATTAAAGAGAAGTTATGTCTTGAATGTTACTCTGTGTCAGGCACCAGGCTACAATGGTAACCAGACACGGTTACTGCTCTCATGAAATTTTCTACAGGTTATCTTCAGAATATAAGAAAGTTAGGCTTGCCTAACAGAACAAAATCTCTGTAATTTGGATAGAACAAACTCAGATATCCCATCAACTCACACACTGGTATATGTTTTTCATTTTGGTAGAACTTTTGAGATTAAATTCAAGGGGTCTTCAGAGCATAGTAATCAAACAAGAGTTTAATCTCTCACTGTTAAGTTCTCAGTCCCTATTTTACTTCCCATTTGAACATATTTATCAACTGGGATTGCTCCCTCCTCCTTGATACCCTCTCTTCCCCAGGCTCCAGGACCCCACAGCCTCTTAGTTTTCCTCTACTTCACTAGTAATCCCTTCTCAGTCTTCCTTGCTCGTTCCTATGCATCTCCCAAACTCTCAATGTTGGTCATCTTTGGTTCTCGTCTCTGCTTAATTTACATTCTCTCCCTTGGTGGAACAAATGTATCCAAGGTTAAGACTTTAAATTGATTTATATGCTGAGGACTCCCCAATTTTTCTGGTCCAGACTCTCTGCCAAATGCCAAACTCATCGGTGCAACTGCTTACTCAGCGTATCTGTTCCCACATCTCCATACCATCGCTGATCCACGGTCACCCCATCCCCAACCATCTCTGTTCCACTGTCTCTGATTTGTTCTTTCTATCCTCCAACTAGAATGTAAATTCTAAGAGCCATGAACAAATATTTTTGAATGAAGGAATAAAGAGCTAGTCAAGAAATATGGACGGTTTGAAATGCATTCAACTCTTGGATTAAAATTGCTTGCTAAAATGCAAGATTACGGGGGCCTATAAGGATCCCTTCCAACCAACATAAAGCTCTCAGTTCTGCATATTTTAGTTTATAGTGTGTTCTAGTCCTGGAATAAGCTGCATTTCATTAAAAATAGGCTCTAATTGAAACCTTGATTAAGTCCAGCTGGTCTCTGCCCTTCATCCTTTCACATTAATGAACCCCCTGGAGGTGCCCTGGATAATCACTACTCATAGTTAAGCACCATAAATCCCTTACTGCCTTTCTTCTTAGAACATGTCACATGGAGTTGTCCACGGTGGAAAAAACCTGATCACAAATTAGCCCCTGCAATTCAGAGCTGGCTTAGAACTTTCACCTTTGAGGCTCATAAAACTGAAATCTTTTTCTTGGTTGGTAAATGGTACCAGGTGTCTCTCATTTAGGGCTCAGCATCAGCTGTTTCGGCGCAGGCTATCTTTCGTATTTCCAGTGTGAATTATACAGACATTACAGAGACTGTACTTCAAGTTGCACCATCTCTCACATCCTTACAGACTTGGTGGAAAGCCCCACTTCAGATTTGGCCACTTACTACCTTTTCTGAGCTGACCTTTGGGCCCCCCAAAACCATCAGCAACACAGTCTAGTCTGGGTTTTAAGTCACCTCATCCCAAACATACTCAAATACTGTGAAAATCCATTTTTTACATAATGCGATCAACAGAGATAGAAATTTAATTTTATCTATATGTAAGAAAATAGGTATGCATTACAAAGGATTCTGGTCTGCCAAATTTCATGAAGTTAATAATCAAATAAATCTATAAAGTTCTTGGAAATACATGAAATGCTTTTTACAAGGATTATACCTATTATAATCATGAAGATAAACTACCCCTTGAAACTACTGGGACATTTGGTTTTAAAGGATGTAGAGAAAAAGATTTTTTTCTTTTATTTTTGCTTGGTGTTTAATGTATTGATACACTGATCTGGACTATTCTGTTTCTCCAGGGTAGCAATGTTACTGAATAAACCTAGAGGTCGAAATATTTTAAGTATAGCAGGAAAGCTTAATTGACATTCCACATGAGGAGAAATTTCAGGACACGGTGGAGAAAAACTGGCAAAGAAATAAAGCTCAGTCATCTATAAAAGCACTTCTCTTTCATTTGCATTTAAAAATGTAATCAACAACATATCTAAAATGAACTGCTGTCAAGTATGCATTTCAGAGTGCAGAGGAGCGCTGAGATGATAAATGCAGCAGATATTTTTGCTCCAGTGTCTCCCAAATAAATATGATTTTTAACATTTTTGGCACTAATATTCATAATTCAATTTAAAAGTCATAGTCAGATGAAAAGTCAAATTAGGAAAAATGCTACACAAAGGTTTCAAAAGCAATTTCATTTTGAAAGGAAAAATATCAAGCCATCATAGCTGGTGAGTTTATTGCTAACATATGCTTCTTAAGAAATCAGGTCATCTACCTCCTCCCCGCTGCCCTCATCCCAACCCGGCCCTGAAAATTCCACCCTTTTCCATTCTCAGCATTTGACTGAGATAACCATTAAGATACAACAAAATCATCCTTAAAAGAATAAGAGAAAAAATATTACAACAATTTTTAATGGACCATTAGAGAAATTAATTCAATTATATTATATTTTTATTATTAATTCTCTGTAGTATATCTACATGGTAATATAAAATCATAGGTTTCCACATAGTATTAAGACTATCTTTCTAAATGATCTTTGGAAAACTGTTTTCCCAACAGAGAACATTAAGAATCTATGGCTAATCTATCACTTTGCAAGTAAGATGAGACAGTATTTCTCCAGTCATCACAAACAGTGTTGGAGTCTCAGAGGACCCATAAACTCATCACTTCCTAAGAGGGCTGAGAGCTGTGATACAACAGTCAAAATGCATGAAGTCAGCAGTATAAATCCCAACATGAAAGCCATGATTCCATAATTTTCCATCAAGATGAAAAAGAAAAGCACATGAGACAAACAAAAAACCACTGAGAATTTTCTCCCTGAGAGCTCCTCATCCAGACTAATCTCTGGAATATTTGTCTTGTTTGTTTTTTGTCTCCCTGGCACTTCTCCCCACCATGAAGGCCAAAGAGATCCAGCACCTTGCTCTTGCTAAATAAACCCTGTCGCCTGGGATGTGGGCTCAACAGCAGCCCAGGCGGCTGATGCTCCCAGAAGCATCTTTACTGAGTCACAGGAGCAGGGCGGCTCCAGGGCGGGGGCATGGCCGGCTACAAGGGCAGCAGCTCCTCCAAAGGCGTGATGTCCACTCCAGCTCAGCCACCTTCTCTTGGTTTCTGTTTTATTTTCTAAGCTGGGTTCTCCAGCCTTCCCGTGGACTCAATCAGTTGTATTCAGGAAGTTCTCTGCCTGCTCACATTCACTCAGCAAGTCACAGGTCCTGAGCTGGGAGCAGAGTGAAAGATGCCCAGGCATCAGGGAAGAAATGAAGCAGCGGAAACAGCCCCACAGGGCACAGCTGAGGCAAAAATCACTGCTCATAACCTTGGTCTGAGATACCTCTATGTGCAAGGTTGTTAATATGAGTAGACAGCCCCCTCACTAGTGATACGCTCTCACTTCCCTGGTGGTCCAGTGGGTAAGAATCCACCTGCGAGTGCAGGGGTCACTGGTTCAATCCCTGGTCCCGGAAGATCCCACATGCGGCTAGCAACTAAGCCCTTGAGCTGCAACTACTGAAGCCCATGAGCCCTAGAGCCTGGGAGACACAACAAGAGCAGCCACTGCAGTGAGAAGCCCGTGTAACACAACGAGAGGAGCCCCCGATCCCCACAACGAGAGAAAGCCCGTGCACAGCAACGAAGACCCAGCACAGCCAAAAATAAATAAATAAAATCTTAAAAAAAAAAAAGAGTGACATGCTCTCCGTCAGCTCTTTTGACCTACTGATCACTCTCATTTAACCTTGGTCCAGCAACCGGCTCCCAGGAGAGGGGTGTTTTGTTTTCCGTTTTTGCTTTCCTGCCCCTGAGCTGTGGGAGCAGCATTTTGAAAGTTAACCACTCTTCTCCTTATGCCCAAGCTGGACAGAAGGCTTCAGTTTTGCCTTGTGTTTCCGGAAGCAATTTCCCCCCTTAGCTCTTAGGAGAAGATCTCTATTCAGATCTCCTCTAAACCATCTCTGTGGGGAAGAAGCGCCTGGCACGTAACAAGGGTTCAATAGATGCTTTTGAATGAGTCCTGCTCCACTGCCTCTCTGAGGCTGGCCTCTTTCTAACCTTGTGGAAACGCACCTTCTCTAGAGACAATTATCTTCACTTAAGAAACCATCCCTCCAGCTTCTGGCTTAATTACTGGAAACACTCGAGCAAGTATAATTTGATGGCATGCACGACATTCTCAGTAAGCATTTGAAAGTAAACTTTTTTCCCAACAAACTTTACATTGTTTTGACTTCTAAACCCTTTTCTCTCATCTATTTACAGGATACAATTTCATGTTTTCATAAAATTTACTGACATTAATTCATTCAACTTTTATTGAGTATCTCTGCATTATAAGTGCTATACTGCTTTACTTTTGTTGTCTCTAATAGGATTTAATAGCAAATAGTAATGCTGCATTGTCTAATATACAAATTAAAAGTAGTTTTCTGACACACTAAATGGAATCAAGAAAGCATTAAGCAGAGTCTTTTAAAGTCAAATGGTACATAGGTTAAGAATCTGCAGTATATTTCATACATTTGAATTTTAGATTTGAAGTAATGTTGAGTTCTTATCCCTCTATTTAGAAAATTTTAAATCTTTAAAATATTTGATAATATCAAGAAAAGTTACAGAACTAATATATTTCACATCATTACTGTCAACAAGAAATAATTTCTAATTATGCATTAAATATTTTGTACGTGTAAGTCTTCTATGGATGTCACTTTCCATGTCACTTAAAATGATTTTAATAATTATAGATGGTAACATTTGTATTCTCAAGATCATTTGTCTGTACTTTTGTTCTTAAAAAGCTCTAATGTCCTGCATAAGTTTTTAAAATGATAGTTTACCAATAACAAAAATGCAGTTCTTCCTCTGTAGGGCTCAAATTCATTTCCTGATGGAAAACAACTTAGACTCCCATTCAGTTTCCATCCTTGAATGTGTCATGGCCTTAAGTTAATGGTAGCTCACCACAGAATCCATGTATGAGGTTTTATATGTTTAATCCTTAAAGATATCCTTAAAAGAGGGAAAACATAATTTTCTATCTCCCAAAATGACCCCTAAATATGTAGACTAATTCTTTTAATTCTTGAACATCTTCAATAATCACGGTGTAATATGAGGTTGCAATCATTTCTGAGAGGTGTTTATTAATAAAGACTGCACAATCACAAAGTTCTAATAGTCTAACTTCTAACATACTCCAGGGTCAGTAATATATTGCTCAAGGGCCCAGTCTGACCTGCTATTTTTATAAATAAAGTTTTATTGGAACACAGTCGGACCCATTTGCTAAATTAGCTAAAGCTGCTTTTGTACTACAACAGCAGTGTTGTAACTAGCCCAAATTATAAACCCTCTTAAAGTTCTGAAATCACTGTGTAAAGCTTACTTTTAATGAGTTGTTAACTCATTAAACAACAGCCATAAAGTTTAACAAATTTGCTAAAGGACTTCATTGGGCTAGAGAGATTTGGCAAGAAGTTTGCAAGGAAAGGGAGACATTTTAACATTTGCAGCACAGCAGCTGAAGTCACATTGGTTAACTTGGAGAAAGGACACAGAATTGGTAGCAACTCTGAGACATTTAACATCATCTACAAATGCCAAAGGAAGTTGGCCTAAATGATCTTTAAGTTTTTCAATCTTCCGGATTCCTTGAAATGACTTCAGTAAGCCCACATGCAAACTCGGAACCCTATGAGCACACAACTCAATAACAAATATTTCCTGGCACCCACCGAAGGTCAAGGCAGGGAAGGAAAACATTTTAGAAAAGTGGAAACCAAAATGATTACAGAAAGGTATGTGGAGCTTTACTATGTGATTCTTGAAACTCTCCTGTAACTCTGAAAAATTCAAAGTCACTCAATCGTGTCTGACTCTTTGCGACTCCACAGACTATACAGTCCATGGAATTCTGCAGGCCAAAATACTGGAGTGGGTAGCCTTTCCTTTTTCAGGGGATCTTCTCAATCCAGGGATCAAACTCTGGTCTCTTGCATTGCAGGTGGATTCTTTACCAGCTAAGCCACAAGGATAGCTCAAGAAAAGTGGAGTGGGTAGCCTATTCTTGTTCCTGCGGATCTTCCCAACCCAGGAATCGAACCAGCCTCTTCTCCATTGCAGGCAGATTCTTTACCAATTGAGCTATCAGGGAAGCCCATAACTTTGAAATTATTATCAAATAAAAAAGTATAAAAATGGTTAAAGCAATTTTACATTTTCTCACTTAAAAGGGGGAAACTTCATATTCAACTGTGTTGAATATGGTAACACAAAGACTGCCATAATGGATCTGGAAAACACATCACTCATGTTCAGTATGTTCCCTGAAGCAAGCATGCCTGCAGACTACCCTCATCCCCTCTATCCTGCATCCTAAACACCCACCTTATAAATGTAACTCTTAAATTTATTAATATCTTACTATATGGAAAATGAGCTACCTAGAAACTAAAAGGACCAAATGACAGATAAGACATTAAAGAAGCTGGAGAGGGGAGAGTAGTGGGAGGCAGAAGGAAGGCACAGGAGAAACCAATTCATCAATAAACTAGATAAACACATTCTGAATGATCACAAATATTAGCAGCTCTGTTTTAGCTCTTCTTTGGTGGAACAGGAAGGAAACTTACCCCAAGTACTTGACTCTCATACAATGTATGTACGCCCCTTATATTTTTTATGTACACATATTCCAAAAAGAGATGTGAGTTTATTTTTCTAAAATCCAAACACTAAGCAAACATTATGCTAATTGAAAAGTGCCTAGAGAGCCACACACATCCAGGTTGTTAAATATAGAAACCCACTGTAATGAGAACCATTATCTCTGGTTTCCAAGGATACCAGGGTAAGCACTACTCCTAAATTGCAGTTAATTCAGCAAAGGGCACAAAGTCATTTATATTCAGGGTCATCCCAGCTGCCAGCAGATGCAGAAGGAAGGCTAAACCGCCCTCTTTTTCTATTCTGTTCATCACCAGCTCCAGTTGCCAACCCCCACCCTCTGGTCCCAACCCTAGCCAATGATTTCTGGGTGAAATCTGGACAGTCAGCTTGTAAACAGCTACTTCCGAGAGAAAAAGGATCTACAAAGGGCAGGGCAGTCAGAGATGTGAACAGTGCCGGGGGTGGGGGTGGGTAGGGAAGGTTGGCATTCCTCTTGGTTTGTAAAAAGGACTGAAGCCTAGTTTTGTGTGCCCGCAACACTAGGGGCCCTCTTTCCTGGTGCTTATGAGGGATATGACTTAGCAAGGAAACCACCACCATCATCTTCAGGGAACTGCACAGCTAATTTCAACTCCCCGCCCCACCAACTAAGACTATTCAAGCTTTTAGAGTTTATCACTCTTAAACTGCCACAGTTTCTAAAATTAAGTTCATTTTCAATTTGCTCTTCTAGACTCTGGGCTTCCCAAATGGCACCAGTCATGAACAACCTGCCTGCCAATGCAGGAGATGCAAGAGACACGGGTTTGATCCCTGGGTCAGGAGACAGATCCTTGGGTGGGGAAGATCCCTTGGAGAAGGAAATGGCAACCCACTTCAGTATTCTTGCCTGGAGAACCCCATGGACAGAGGAGCTTGGCGGGTTATAGTCCATGGGGCAAAAAGAGTTGGATATGACTGAGCATGCACGCACTCTAGACTCTAGGATCTACAGTTTTCATAGGGTTACTTACAACCTGTTTCTATGGCTATAGTATAAAAACTACTTTCTGACAACTTCAGAGATATTGCCTCTGAATCATTTTGTTGTTGCTTATTCAAGGCTATTTATTGATCGCTTTCAACATGACAGGCATTGTACCAGGCTAAGGAGGCAGTGAGACAAATGATATCAGACTTCACTTTTGATGATCATGGAAAGGATCAGTAACAGACCATGTCACTTAGTTTAAAGAGAGGCATTTGGGACTTCCCCAGTGGTCCAGTAGTTAAGACTCTGCCCTTCCAATGGAGGGGGCATGGGTTCAATCCCTGGTCAGGCAACTAAGATCCCATGTGACCCCAGTACAATCAAGAAATAAAAATAAATAAGAATAACAAAATAATTAAAAAAAATAAAAATAGAGGCATTCCTCCTTTAGTCAAATTTACACTTACTAAAATACTGGTGTGGGATTTCACAGATACTTTAGATTTATCTTAAACTTATAGAAAGTATATACAAATTTTAAAAAGTATATGTAAAAAAACTTACAGAAAAAAAGTATATATATATATATATGGGCTTCCCAGGTGGTGCAGTGGTAAAGAATCCACCTGCCAATGCGAGAGACGCAAGAGACTCAGGTTCAATCCCTGGGTGGGGAAGCTCTCCTGAAGTAGGAAATGGCAATCCACTCCAGTATTCTTGCCTGGGAAATCCCATGGAGACAGGAGCCTCGTGGGCTGCAGTCCATGAGGTTGCAGAGTCGGACATGACTGAGCATATACACACACACACATATATATAAAAATAATATCCAGATAAAACAGCAATCTTCCATTTACTTCCTCATCACCTGTCCATTCAACACAGGAAGACCTCCATGCAGAACTCAGCTGGGGCAGAAGAAACCAGAAGGGTCAAAAAGCTCTCTCTGCCTTCATGTGTTTCCTCCTGATGGACATGAGACTGCATCAGGCTAAGCTTCTTAGCTTAATGTGATAAGAGAGGTGAATCAGTTTGCCTGTTTTGATAATTGAGGCCTTTTGAGACTCCCCTCTTTTGTGTCAATTCCATTAACTGGAGCTGCTCCCTGCATCCAAGAGAGAGAGAACAAATGAAATACAACAAAGGTTTCTAGTAGTTATGTAACATTTACAGTATCCCTCAACAAGGCAGGTCATTTAAAAACTAACGGTTAGTACAAAAAGTACAACATGGTTCTGAAAACTTTCTTGCTATACATTTTAGACAACTTGAATACTATGTACTTAGTTGAGCTGTCCTGATTTCAGTACACAATCCTTAAAAAAAAAAAGAAAAGCTCACTTATTTTTTTGGTACCGAAATATTGTTTCTTAATCCAATAAACAAAGTAATAATGTCAAACCTTAAAACTATACAAAATGGAAAATCAATCTCAATTCTCTTTAAAGTTAGTCATTATTTTGGTGTATTATTCTGACACCTGCTATTTCTCACAAGGGGCAACATTTTGGGGTAAGACGGCTTCGGAGAAGATTCTGTCTGAATCTGGCAGCTTGCAAAAACGCCTAAGTTGAGCAGGCCACTCTTTAACCTTTCTCCTGGTCTCACCAGAAGCTAGTGTTCTGGAGGATGAAAACACAAAACACAAGTCACTGGCAGAAACGTCATCGTCTGGTTTATCCTTTTCTGACAACACATGAGCTTTCACAAAACCTCTAACGGAAGCCTGCTTACATTAAGGAACAAACTGTATTCCCTAGCTGTGCATAATCAACTTTTTGTTTTCTTCTCATCTTCAGCACTGACAGCACCCTAATCCACCAATTCGGGAGCCCAAAACTTGGACTTGAGCCACTTGGCTCCCTGGATGAAAAAACAAAACAAAACAGCGGAAGGGTCGCCTCGTCTTTTCCTTCTATTATCCTGACACCTAAATTCTGGTCTTGCGTATCGCACAGATCTCTGAAAACACTTTCTACTAGCTCACCTCGTCCCCTGCTCCATCCTCCTCCCTCCACCTTTTCGTAGCTAGAAAGTGTCCAACTGGCAATGTTCAAATCGTAAAGGCAGCAAAAACGGCCCTGCGTGCTGTCACAAATGTCTAAAAAGTGGATTAGGGATCACCAGGGAGGGACAGCTCGGACACCCGAGGCCCCCGTCCTCCGCGCGGGGCTGGCGCAGCTCGGCTCCCTGCCCAGCCCGGAGCCCTCCGGGGCCCAGCGCAGCCTCCCCGGACCTCCCCGCTCGGCGGGGCGCCGGGGGTCCCCCGCTCTCCCGGGTACCGGACAGACGAGGGAGGGGGTGTGGCTGGGCTGCGAGCGCGCCGGGGTGGAGGTGACACCGTCACCGGAGAGTTGTCTGGGGAAGGCGACCGTACTGGGAGTGGAAGGAGACTGCCCCGAGGCTGTTTTCGGCCGCGGCGCCGGAGGAGCCGCAGCCAGTTGGTGGCGCCCGGGGCGCTCGGGGGTCCGGGGTGGGTGGGGAGAGCCGGGGCGCGGCGCCGGGCGCTCGGGGTCCCCGCGTCCCGGGACTGGCAGGTGGGAGGCGGCGGGGGCCAGGGGCGCGCGGGGCGGCGGGGCGGGCCGGGCGCTCACTCACCGATGCACAGCTGGATGGCGTAGGCGTAGTAGGACCAGCCGAGCAGGAGGCTGATGAACACCACCGGGATCCAGTAGAGCACCCGCCGGCACCGCCGCCTCACGCTGCCCGGACCCGAGGGCGCCATCTTCCAGCCGCATCCACCTGCCCAGCTCCGCTGCCGCCGCCGCCGCCCGCGGGCCTGGCTCCGGGGCGGGCTGGCCGCGCCCGGCGGCCCCGGCGGGACGGGCCCCGGGGCGGCGGCCGGGTGCGCCGCGGCCACTGCCGCCGCCGTGGCGCTAAGTCCCCATCCCGCAGCCCCGAGCCGGCGCCGCGGACTCCCCGCTCCTCAGCGCGGCGGAGGCGGTGGCTGCGAGAGGAGGGCGCGGAGGAGGCGGCCGGGAGGAGCGGACGACGAGCGGGAGGAGGAGGAGGAGGAGGCGGCGGCGGTGGGAGCCTCCGCCCCGCCTCCGCGCGGCCCGCCCGCCCCCCGGCGTCCCCCTCTAGGCCGCCGGCCCGGCGAGGCCCGCGGCGCCCTCCGGCGTGCGCTCGGGGCACTGCCTCCGGTGCCTGCCGCGCCCCAGGCCCTAGCGCCCTCGCCGCCGGGCACCTTACGGGCATCCGAGCGGGGAGAGAAGATTCTGCCTTGGCCATTCCATCCCCGCCCCCCGCCCCGGGTCCCTGGACCCCGACGAACCGGCCCCGCGCGGGGCGAGGACACTGGGCGGCGGCGCGGGGCGCGGAGACGCGCCGGGGAGGGGCCGCCCCGGGAGCCGCCGGCGCGGACCTGATCCCCTCGCTGGCCCAGCACGGAGCGGGCGAGATGCCACCCCTGGGGGCGCGCCACCGCGAAGTCCTCAGGCGCCCATCCAAGGTCCCCGCCTCCCGCTTCTCAGAAAGGGTCGCTTCAACTTGCGGGTCCTGGTAAACGGGGGGCAGCGAGGGCCGGGCTGGCGCATTACGGCCCGGGCGCCTCCGTTCCCACGAGGGTTTTGGGGGGACTTGGGGGTGCACCGTGCGTGAGGAGGGAGCACCTTGGGTTGGGCATCCAGAGACCCTGGAGTCAGAAACACCAATTATCTGGTCTGAGAATTTGAACTCTTTCAAGTCACTTTGTGATTGTTAGAGTAAACATTCCCACCGCCCCCTCCCGAAAGTCCCGGGGTTCCCTCTGTGTACTCTTTCAGCAGCCGCTTCTTCACTACAGTGTTTTCTTTTGTGATGGCAGTTCTAAACATAGCATATAGCTGCTTGTAAAGCCATCGCTAAAAATCCTGAAAGAATCCTAAATGTAGTGAGACCGACGTCCTGGCTTTAAGGTTGATGAAACGGAAAAGATACGAATGCTTCTGCAATTGTTTTCTTTTTCCCTTCATCTGATTATGAACGAACCTGGCTACAAGTGGAAACCAGCCCCCGCCCTCCAGTCAATATAGTGTCTCTGAATTATGTGCCTAATCACTATATGTAATGTGTGCGATTTTAACAATTAATGAACACATGTGTATACACCACACAGCAACCATACTGGATGAACTTACTTCGTATTCATCTGTAGAATGAATGATCAATAAAAAGAAGTACCTATTTACATAAAGAAATTTAAGGTCTTATATCTGCGATTATCTTTCTGTGACTGGATTAAACAGCAAGCTAATCTCCCCTCCTGAAATAGCTGTTATGTTAAACACACCCACCAACTCTCTTTGCACTTCTATTTTAAAATGCATGGAAAACGCCGTCAAGTTTCTGTCAGACTTTGAATTATTGAAGTGAGATGACTTCTATCCCAGTGAATCACTTTATGTTGGTAGAAGGCCTTATACCGTTACATGGTAATGAGTATAAAAACATAACTTTTTTGGAATCCTCAACTTGATAACCTATGGATATCAAACTTATGTTCCCAGTCAGAAGACTCTAAACGTAAGAAAGTCCCTACTAGGGCTGAGGTACCTCCATAAAGATGAGAAAGTCAGCCTTGAAGGTCACTGATGAATTCTAAGGAATGAGAAATAAGGGATCAATTTTCCCAGGCTGGAAACAGTGGAAGAAAGGGCCAAGTGTGCTTCTTTAGGTATCAGATGCTATCATGTCCTCTGCTGCTTCTCTTCAAGCAGTCTTGCAGGGTTTTGTGGTCAGAAATGGAGAGTATTCTACAGTGTTCATGTCTTTTACCCTTTTGGAAGAATATGCAGGAGAATTTGAAGGAGGCTGTGCTGTTGTGCTTAGTCACTCAGTCGTGTCTGACTCTTTGTGACCCTATGGACTGTAGTCCACCAGGCTTCTCTGTCCACGGGATTCTCCGGGCCAGAATGTTGGAGTGGGTTGCCATGCCTTCCTCCAGGGGATCTTCCCAACCCAGGGATCGAACCCAGGTCTCCTATATTTCAGGCAGATTCTTTACCATCTGAGCCATTTGGAGGAGGCTTCATTTTCTTAAAGGAAATCAGCCCTGAATATTCATTGGAAGGGCTGATGCTGAAGCTGAAACTGTACTATTTTAGTCACCTGATGTGAATAGCCAACTCATAGGAAAAGTACCTGATCTGGGAAAGATTGAGGGCAGAGGAGAAGAGGGTGTCAAACGATGAGATGGCTGGATGGCATCACTGATGCAATGGACATGAACTTGGGCAAACTCCAGGAGATGGTGAGGGACAGGGAGGCCTGGCACAGGGAGGCTTGAAGTCCATGGGGTCCCAAAGAGTGAGATGTGAATGAGCACACAAAATGTAATTTATAATATTTGAGGAATAATTGCAACCTGTTCTGAATCATCAATGAGTTCTCCAAGGGTATCAGTTCAGTTCAGTTCAGTCGTTCAGGCATATCTGACTCTTTGCGACCCCCATGAATCGCAGCACGCCAGGCCTCCCTGTCCATCACCAACTCCTGGAGTCCACCCAAACCCATGTCAATCAAGTCGATGATGCCATCCAACCATCTCATCCTCTGTCATTCCCTTCTCCTCCTGCCCTCAATTTTTCCCAGCATCAGGGTCTTTTCCAATGAGTCAGCTCTTCGCATCCAGTGGCCCAAGTATTGCAGTTTCAGCTTCAACATCAGTCCTTCCAATGAACAACCAGGACTGGTCTCCTTTAGGATGGACTGGTTGGGTCTCCTTGCAGTCCAAGGGACTCTCAAGAGTCTTCTCCAACACCACAGTTCAAAAGCATCAATTCTTCAGCGCTCAGATTTCTTCACAGTCCAACTCTCACATCCATACATGACCACTGGAAAAACCATAGCCTTGACTAGACGGACCTTTGTTGGCAAAGTAATGTCTCTGCTTTTTAATATGCTGTCTAGGTTGGTCATAACTTTCCTTCCAAGGAGTAAGCGTCTTTTAATTTCATGGCTGCAGTCACCATCTGCAGTGATTTTGGAGCCCAGAAAAATAAAGTCTGTCACTGTTTCCACTGTTTCCCCATCTATCTGCCATGAAGTGATGGGACCAGATGCCATGATCTTAGTTTTCTGAATGTATCACTCTTACCTAAAAAAGAAAATCTAGTTCATGAATACTTGTTTCTAAAGACACACAAAGACAGGATTTAGCTCTGCCTGGGCATCTCCAGGTGGCTCAGTGGTTAAGAATCCCCCTGCCAATGCAGGAGATGAGACATAGGTTCAATCCCTGAGGCAGAAGGTCCGTCTGAGAAGGAAATGGCAAACCACTCCAGTATTCTTGCCTGGAAAATCCCATGGACAGAGGAGCCTGGCGGGCTACATACAGTCCATGGGGTCACAAAAAATGGGACATGATTTAGCGACTAAACAACAACCAGGCACTAATTAGACAGGCACAAGCATGCATGCACAACTGTAAGCTCTTTGGTGAGTGGTCAACCTCTAGATAATAGTCTCTGATGAGAATGAGGAGGATAACTTAGGTTTTAGGACTAGAGAGCTCCCCCCACTGCTTTTCTTTTTATTTAGAGCTGTGCATCAATGGGAAAATAATCTGAAGGTCACCGACAGTTATGAAGAAACTTCACTGGAGACTTACTCCTGAGAGAGAAGTACAGAAGGTTCAACTCACCAATTTTAGATATTCACTAATTATATCAAATTATGAATTCCATGTAATAACTTTGATAAAACTGCTATTGCCATTTATGAAAAGGCAAGTCAACCATGGCAAAGGAGAGAGTAACACAAAAGGAAAGAAGAAGGGGATGGCCTGGCAAGCAGGAGGCAGGAGAGAGTCCCTAAGAACTGTAGCTCTATCCTTACCAGGCCTCTCTGTCTCCGTGCTCCACCCACTTAGTAGTTTATGGAAATCATTTGCTTTTCAAAACTCCTATTATGACACCCTGCCCCCACCGAGAAAATGATTTATTTTGTCTCCTCCAGTCAAGATCTAATTGGAAACAATCCCCAGATTCTTCAGTCCCCAGACTTCAAATCCATCTTGTCATCCTGGTTAATACTCCAAATCTTCCTCCTGCTTCCAGATCCAGATGAAAATATTTGCTTATTGCCTTTCATAGTATGAATCAAGCACAGCCTGAACCAAGCCCAGGGAGCCCTGGACCCAGGCTGTCTTCTAGGGAGCATGAACCTCCGCTCCTGCTGCCTATCGCAACCTCATCTTATCTTTTCAGTCAAACCACCTTAGAGCGGTCTGAAAACAATACTGATAGATCATCTTTCATTGTTTTCTTAAACTAAGCTTATCACTCTTTGGGGGGAAAAATCCCTTTAGAAGTCAGAGAACTATGACATCAATGACTCCAGTGATAATTTGCACTTCTGTAATAGTAGCCAAGATATTCTCTGTGGGACGTTAATAGCATGCCCAAACCACGTGTTGTCTCCGGACATAAGTTACATAAAAGCAGTCTTAGAAAGGGAACTTGGTTTAGGGGATGCGGTTCAAAGTGCTGCTCAGATATTCTTTGGTTCTCAGAGATTTATAGTGTACAATTAACCTGGAGTGGAATAGATTGGAATATAATGGGAGAGAATTGCAAAGGCCTAACGAGTGTCTGGTGGATTGGGTCAAAACATTGAGAAAATTGTAGAGTGGGAAAAACTCTGGCTTGACTTGGAAGCCCTGTGGGATGTCTGTTCAGTCACTGAGCCATGTCCAACTCTTTGCGACCCCATGGACTGCAGCAACCAGGTTTCCCTGTCCTTCACCATCTCCCGGAGTTTACTCACTCATGTTCATTGAGTCGGTGATGCCATCCAACCATCTCATCCTCTGTTGTCCCGTTCTTCTGCCTTCAATCTTTCCCAGCATCAGGGTCTTTTCCAGTGTGGGATCTCTAAGGTAGTGTTAATAGCATCTTGCCACGAGATGGCAGGCGCGCGCCATGCAGTGCAGCTCTACTGACGGTTTCATAGAGATTTCAATGGCATCAGCCATTAGTTTAACCATGCCAATTACAAATTATGAATTATAACTTCACGACCAATTATATATACTTGTAACTAATTATAATTATATTATAATTATACAATTTTATGCTATAATTTAGTGGCTAATGATTAATAAAAGCCATATTCAGAAAATTGAAAACAATTAAGAGAACAATTTTTCAGTTTAGCAAATCGTTCTGTTTCTGCTTCCACTTCTTTTCAGGTGGCTAAGGTTAATCTCTTTAGAAATAAAGTTGGAACTTTTCATTTAAATGAATGCTTTTGTCTACACCGACCCTCATCCCTTGCACCCTAAACAGGGTTAGAAAGCTGTATCTATGAACCCAAAAGGTGAGCAGATATTTCCTCTTCATGGAGTGGCAGGATCTTAGAGTGGGGACACAATGGCAAAAAGTTCAATTAGAAGTGATGAGGCATGGCCACTGTGGAGTTGAGAGTTCAGTGGCCAGCAGAGAGTGACCAGGGGAGGCAGTGAGGTGGCAAGTGTCCAGCGGTGGCAAGGCCACAGTGGTATCCTCGGAGATTGCCAGTTCAAGTTCGATTCTCCAGGTGTCCAGCTGATTCTGTGCGGTGTATACACACCTACAGAAACATTTTTTGTGTGTGTAAGTCCACGAGCATTGACTTGTATTTGCAACAAGAACCGTGCCTGGAGCATGGTTTTAACCTCATTCAGCATCCCGTTTCTTAAAGGGTCATGGAGGCTGAGGCGCTACGAGAAATAGAGACACAGGAACGGGGGCACAGAGGTTCCTACTTGGTGCTTTCAAATCAGTCTCCAGACCTGCACTGTCCAGTAAGTAGCCACCAGTCATGTGTGGCTAGTCAACGTTAAATTACAATCAGTTAAACTAAAATACCATAATCCCATTTCCTTAGTTGGAATAACCATGCATCAAGGGCTCATAGCCAGATGACAATAGTGGCCACTGAAATGGACAGTGAGAGTCTAGAACATTTCCATCATCACAGAGGGTTCCATTCAACGGGCTGCTTAGATATCTACTCCGTCTGAATATTCATGAGGCAAGCCATATGTTTATAACTGCAAGGGAAAAATTATCTCTAATTATAGCTTTACTGTTTTATAGAAACAAAAAACTCAGAGCTAATAGGAAGTTAACAGAGAAGTCTGGCGTGCTGCAGTACATGGGACCGCAAAAAGTCGGAAACAACTTAGCAACTGAACAGCAACGGGGAAGTTGAAGACACTTTAGGTTAATAGTATTAGGAGCTTCCTTCTCTTGAAGATGTGAATCTAAAGAGCCAAGAGCTAGCTGTACCACACCAGAGGGACAAGAGGTCACACTCTAGATTCTTCCACTTGAGGTTTATGTACAAATAATCACTACCAACAGCTAGTGGAGGTGATGTAATTCCAGCTGAGCTATTTCAAATCCTAAAAGATGATGCTGTGAAAGTGCTGCAGTCAATCAGCAGCAGCCACAGGACTGGGAAAGATCAGTTTTCATTCCAATCCCAAACAAGGGCAATGCCAAAGAATGTTCAAACTACTGCACAATTGCACTCATTTCACATGCTAGCAAAGCAGTGCTTAAAATTCCCCAAGCCAGGCTTGAACAGTACCTGAACTGAGAAATTCCAGATGTTAAAGCTGGATTAAGAAAAGGCAGAGGAACCAGATATCAAAGTGCCAACATCCGTTGGATCATAGAAAAAGCAAGAGAATTCCAGAAAAACATATGCCTCATTGACTACACCAAAGCCTTTGACTGTGTGGATCACAACAAACTGTGGAAAATTCTTAAAGAGATGGGAATACCAGACCATCTGACCTGCCTCTTGAGAAACCTATATGCAGGTCAAGAAGAGACTATTTGAACTGGACATGGAAAAACAAACTGGTTCCAAATTGGGAAAGGAGTACATCAAGGCTGTATGTTATCACCCTGCTTATTTAACTTTTATGCAGAGGACATCATGCGAAATGCTGGGCTGGAGGAAGCACAAGCTGGAATCAAGATTGCTGGGAGAAATATCAATGACCTCAGACATGCAGATGACACCACCCTAATAGCAGAAAGTGAAGAGGAACTTAAGAGCCTCTTGATGAAAGTGAAAGAGGAGAGTGAAAAAGCTGGCTTAAAACTTAACACTCATAAAATGAAAATTGTGGTATCCGGTCCCATTACTTCATGGCAAATAGATGGGGAAACAATGGAAACAGTGACAGACTTTATTTTCTTGGGCTCCAAAGCCACTGCAGGTGGTGACTGCAGCCATGAAATTAAAATATGCTTGCTGCTTGGAAGAAAAGCTATGACCAATCTTGACAGCATATTAAAAAGCAGAGACATTACTTTGCTGACACAGGTCTGTCTAGTCATAGCTATGGTTTTTCCAGTATTCATGTATGGAAGTGAGAGTTGGACCATAAAGAAGGCTGAGCGCTGAAGAATTGATGCTTTTAAACTGTGGTGTTGGAGAAGACTCTTGAGAGTCCCTTGGACTGCAAGGAGATCAAAACAGTCAATCCTAAAGCAAATTAATCCTGAATATTCATTAGAAGGACTGATGCTAAAACAAGCTCCAATACTCTGGCCACCTGATGTGAAGAACTGACTCATTGGAAAAGACTCTGTTCTGGGAAATACTGAAGATAGGAGAAGGGGACAACAGAGGACGAGATGGTTGGACGGTATCACCGATTCAACGGACATGAGTTTGAGCAAGCTCTGGGAGTAGGTGAAGGACAGGGAAGCCTGGTGTGCTGCAGTGCATGGGGTCACAAAGAGTCAGACACCACTGAGTGACTGAACAACAACTACTACTTTCAAAGGATATGCAGGCGAAAATGTATTACAATGCTACACTCAAATTCCTACCCATAAAGCTACATCTTGGGTTTAGTCTTTCATCCCAAAGTGCTTGACACAGCCTTATTTGGGGATAACTCCAGCCTTCAAGCACAGAATCATGTGTCTTCATCCAGCGGCCATCAAGATCCTTTCTGTTCTTTTGGTTGAGCAGATAATAAGCAAGGGGACCCGAAGAATAGTTGGTTATATTCAGCACTATTTCTGGCAAGCTGTAGGCTAGATTGGTCATGCTGGATTTTCTGTATGGCAGATGTGGGAGGAGGTGGAATTAATATGTCTTGCCCAGCGGTCTGTACAAACTCACACTGGCTCTGGCTCAAGACATGCTTTTGTCCTGCTATATATATTATATATATTCAATGGTTAGTATTAATAAGTATTTCAAGTGTTGTCAAAGATTTTAAATGAAACTTAAGAGATCAAGCTCACATTGCAATTTTTTACTGTGGAAGAAAAAAAAATCTAACCAGAGTTTTCTCAGGTCTTTAAAAAAATGGAGAATAAATATTTAATGATATTTAACAAAAAAGGCATGTTGGCTTCGAATTTGTAGTAGAAAAAATTTTGATTATTGGGAATTCTTCCATCAGCTAGAATTTACTCAGTGTCCAAGTTATGGTTTATACCTTAGACTTTTTGCATGAATGCTAAGTTGCTTCAGTAGTGTCTCTTTTGTGACTCTGTGGACTGTAGCCTGGCAGGCTCCTCTGTTCGTGGGATACTCCAGGCAAGAATACTGGAGTGGGTTGCCATGCTTCCAGACTCAAGGATCAAACCCTTGTCTGAGTCTTCTGCATTGGCCGGTGGGTTCTTTACCACTGGCATCACCTGGGAAGCCCTAGACTCTTTGAGTCTACGATGTGATGCTTGGACACTCCCAATTCTGAATTTCTCTGGACTGTATCACTGGTTGATAAAACCTTTCTCCATTTGCTTATATTTCAGTCTTTTTGATAATCAGTCATGCTATGAAATGCTATAATAGATTGGCAGTGGAATATCAATAACTTTTATATGAGACAACATGGATGTTTGGTTTTTCAAGCACTCTATATAGTGGTTGAAAGTTCAAAATCCCAGTGATTAAGGTTCTGGATTTTATGCTTTAAACCAAGTAATGGGTTTGGGTAATACATTTTCATTCTTATAAGCTTTCTCTTAAACTCTATAAAATAGTGAAGATAACATTTTTAATTCCCAAGTGGAAAAGATTCAACAATTTGCATGGTCATCTTGTGCATTGTTCAAAATATTAATTTAATCATAATGTAGAAATTATACAATTGAAAAATATTTTCGATGGATATAAGGTAAATTGGACTTTATATACAATGTGATAATGAAACTTTCACAGTGGTAAAGATGGTCACCTATAGAAATTTATAATTAATCTTTAATTAGCAGGAATATGAACACACATACGTGAATGCAAATTTCAGTGACTTAAGCTAATGTTAAAAGCATCAGTATTCTATTATTTTGTTACATATAGAACACTGCAGTGACTTATACTGCCTGCAACACTGGAATAAAATATCTAGTTTAACTAAGAGTATTTTTAACTTTGTTTATAAAAAGATCAGTTGTAACTATAATCATTACAAAAAAGCTAAAGTTTCCAACATGTTTATAAACTATAAAAATCATGGTTCTATTGAGGCTGCTTTACTGTCAGTAGGGGCTTTAAAAGATAAAGTCTTAATAAATCCATTCAACAAATTTTGATGGCTTCCTGTTGAGGTATTATGATGGGTGGAGATTACATGGTGAGCAGCAAAGCAAAGCAAACCAAATCAAATGAAACTCAACCCAACAAGGAGCTTACCTTGGTGAGATTCATGGTTCAGCTAAAGGATATGTCCACTTCTACATGTCTTATTTCAAAAGAAATAACTTTACCAGGGGGAGTCACTGGTGTGCATTTTATTGAAAATGTTCTGGCTTGTGTACATATTGTCTAAACTAATATAAAACCTGGTATAAGACATGCATGAACAGATGCAAGAATCAGTATGAATTGCAGTGATCTAAAATGCAGGCAGTGTGTGTGTGTCTAAGGGTGAAAATGTCCATAACCAGTGTGATATCTGCACGTTTATGTGAACAGTTTGATTGCCAAAATATATAGTCCTCAAACATTGTTGATATACATTTTTAGTACAGAGGTATAATTGTAAAATCTTTAGAATCTTCTCATCAGAGCATCTCCCAGCTAATTTAAATAATCCCCATATGCTAGGCGTTTCCACTTACTCTTTCAGATCCAATTTCTTCCCTTCTTTGTGTTATGTATAGGATCACCTTTTATCAGATAAGTCCGTCCACTCTGGAGTCTGGTTGGTTCCATCAGTGGGAGGTGGGCAGGTGATCTAGAGAGTCAGAGAATAGTATGGGGTTGTTTGTTTCACTTCCTGGAGCCCGATCACTAAAGATCACAGCTTCCATGAGCTACAGCTAGTCTCTCCTCTGCCTCTTCAAGACAAAGTAGGGTGAGTATCTAACTCCCTAGAGTGTTCAACCATACTCTGTCTCCGTTAATTAAATTCTCAACTAATTACCACTTTTTTTTAGTGTGTCACCACTTTCCTACTCTTTCATCACTAACATAATTGCTCTGAATCTTTTGCAACCCCGTGGACTGCCAGGCTCCTCTGTACATGGAATTCTCCAGGCAAGAATACTGGAGTGGGTTGTGATTCCTCTCTCCAGGGGATATTCCTGACCCAGGGATTGAACCCAGGTCTCCTGCATTGCAGGCAGATTTTTTTTTTTACCGTCTAAGCCACCAGAGACTTAACCCCTTAGAAGTCTACCTAAAATCTGACCACAGTCTGTTTTTTGCTACATAGGAAAAAAAAAAATACAAAAATGCCTATTGAATCCTTATTTAGAAAGTCAGTATTATATTGAATTATCTTTTAAAATAAAAAATAATCATAACAAAATTACACATTACAAAACAATACAAAACAGAAGTCTTGGAAACAGCTACACTACAGAAAATGTGGAAACAGAAAGACAAACCTCCCATGATTTCACCATTGTTGTTATTTTGGTATGTTCCTATCTGATCTATTTTTTATGCATATTTTTTCAATGTACAATTTACTGTTCTTTCCTATAAATATTTCATCATAAATGTTTTTCATGTTAATATACAGGCTTCTGAGTGATTTTAAATAGTTGCACAGTATTCTCTTCCATAGAAGTACTGTAATTCATCAAACCATTCTTCCATTGCTGTATAGTTAGGTGTGTTTTCTAATTTTTCTGGTAAAACATAATGTAAATAGCTTAGCTTGTATAGCATTCTCTTGTACCTTATTGTTTTCTTTGAATAAAATCAAATATTTTGAATAAATCAAGGAGTCAGAGTTTGAAAAAAATATGCAGTTGTACTGATTTTTAAGTATGTCTACAAATTCTTTGATACTCCTCCTTTCAAGAAGTGGAGGTTAATTCTCTTCCTTTTGAGTGTGGACCAGACTGAGTGACCTACTTTTAATGAACAGAATAAAGCAGAATTGATGGTGGATGGCTTAAAAATCTAGGTTAAAAAAGACACTGTGACTTCCTCTTCTCTCTTCCAGATCACTTTCTCTGGGAGAAGTTAGCTGCTATGTCACAAGCAGACCTCTGGAAGGGCCATAGCAAGGGACACAAGCTTCCCATCAACAGTCATGTGAGTGAATCTTCCTGGAAGTGGATATTCAAGCTCTGGTCAAGTCCTCAGTGTCTCTACCATAGCATGCAGTAGAAGTGAGAGAGGGAAACTTCAGAAACTAGGTCCTAAGACACACTGTGCCTCTCCCCTCTCTCTTGGATCATTCATTCTGGAAGAAGTGATCTGTCATGTCGTGAGCAGCTCTGTGGGTTGGCCTAAGTGGCAAGGAACAGAGTGCTCCAACCAAGAGCCATGTGGGTGAGCTTGCTCAGAAGTCGATCCTCCAGTTCCAGCCATACTTTCAGATGACTGTAGTCTTAGCTGTCAGCTTGATTGCTCATCATGAGGGACCCTGAGCCAGAATCACCCAGCTAAGCTACCCTTGAATTCCTCTCAGTAATTGTGTGAGATAATACACATTTTCCTAGACCACTGCATTTTGGGGTAATTTGTTACACAGCAGTAACTAACAGAGCAGCAAAGGAAATGCTGTTTTGCAGCATTTGTCTAAATAAGTTCAAATATGGGACACTTAGTGAGCATTGCAATTCGTGATAATCATGGCAAATTATTGCCACTAAAGGTATACAGAAAAAGCTGGTGAGAGCCATGGGGAGAACAAATGAGGAGAGAAAAGAAGAGGGAAGAGGGGAAAAAAGAAAGAAGGAATAAAAGAGAAAAAGCAAGAGAGGGACATGGGAAAGGTGACTATATGTCTTAGTTTTCCCAGGACAGTCCCCGCTTGTGGTGTGATCCTGGTGTCATTATGAATGAGTTCCCTTTCATTTTCAAACATATCCTGGTTTGCATGATCAATTATCTGACTCTAGATACAGGCCAGTTTTCTGTCTTGCGGTTCCTTTCCCCCATGCCTCATTGATCCCTTCTCAGCAGTCTGCTCAGAAGTCTGTTTCTCACCCAACCATAGCTGCCACTGACACCTCTTCTAGGTGTCCTCTTCCTAGAGGAAGTCTCTCTCTGCTTCCCAGTAATCAAGTGTCACAGCAAGTAATTTATCACAGCAGTTAAGAGACTGACTCAGGAATTAGGCAAACTGGGGTCTGACTCTTGATTTGATACTTAATGGCTATTTGACTTTAAGGGAATTACTTAAATTCTTTAAGCCTCAGATATAAGCTGGGAAATATATTAGTATCTAGTACCTCACAGGGTTGTTGAGGATATTAATGAGATTATGTAAGAAATTCTCAGCCTTGTGCCCAGCCTATAGGGAGATGTTATATACACAGAGCATGTGTATATGTGTATACTGTTCTTAAGTATTTTATATGCATAAGATATATGATGAATATATGTTAGCTACTGTCAGCATTTACTGTCACAGAAGGCAAATTCATTTCATTGTGGCAGAAGCAATTTAGTTATGTGTTTTACTAGGAAACTCTCAAGTATGTGAGTAATTGTATTTATTAGTTTTAATATTGGAAAGAAGAGGCACAGCTTAGGAAATGTGTTAAGGAGTAAAAGTAAAAGTCAGGCAAAGACTGTGTTCTTCAGGCTGGATATGCCTTACTTTATTTATTCACATATTCCATAGGTTTACCCACTTATTCTTTCAACAAGTGTGTACTGATAATTCACCAGATCCCAGGTACTATGCTAAGGGCAGGATTGAGCAATGCTTTTCAACAAGAATAAAGCTTCATTCCCATTTCTTGAATATTACATTAAAAAGATATAAAAGATGTTTGTGTGGGACTATGAGTGACAAGGGATCTGCAGGCAAATTTTAAATATATACATATTTTATGTTTTTCAGGTTGAGTGGATTTTATTCTAAATTAGCTTTGAGCAATTGAAGCTATTTTCTACTATAAAAAGCAATGCATTTTAGTTTTTGACTTCATGTTGTTGTTTTTTAAAAAGAGTCAGAAAAACCAAATTATGTGAATATATAATTTGGAGTCCTGAAATATCAGCAGAAGGAACTGAAGAGATGGAATTTTCTTTTTAGCCGTAGGCATTCTGCTTTTCTGTTTTTAGAAGCAAGAAAAACTAGTAGACAGAAACAGTCCTAGGTACATGGACTATATATTTCACACGCGCAATATAAAATATTCAATAAAGTTAAGAAGGTGCCTGGAAACCAACAGGATTCAGTAGACGGAGATAGTGTCAACAGCTACAACAGGAAGTACGTACAGGATCGGTTTAAAGTGCTTGGCTATATTTATCAAAAGAAAATTTTTAAAAGATACTTTCTTCTTGCTATTTTTAGTCCACTTTAACAATGAATACCACTTTATATTTTTCAGTAGCTCATGAATTTTTACCTTTGTGTTAATCCTCATGGCTAAGTTGATGAACCTGATTACAAATAAGCACATTTTAAATGAATAGAGATATCATTTAGGAATAATAATAACTAACATTGTCTGTTTGCTAAAGTCAGCTCTCTACAGGCAATTTCTCATTTAATTTTCACAACTATCCTAAGACTCAGCTGCCATTGTCACCTCATCTTACATACAAAAAAGTTTAGATATGTAAAAGGCAGTAAGAGCGTTGCTTAACTACAAAGGTAGAACGTGACAGTCAGGATCTGAACCACTGAAGCTGACTCAAGACCACACCATTCTGAATGGATGGGCTAACTGTATCTCACCTGTTCATGGATATTTTCCAGTATGTCCTTTTTGACAATGGCACCCCACTCCAGTACTCTTGATTGGAAAATCCCATGGATGGAGGAGCCTGTTAGGCTGCAATCCATGGGGTCGCTAAGAGTTGGACACGGCTGAGCGACTTCACTTTCACTTTTCACTTTCATGCATTGGAGAAGGAAATGGCAACCCACTCCAGTGTTCTTGCCTGGAGAATCCCAGGGACAGGGGAGCCTGGTGGGCTGCCGTCTATGGGGTCGCACAGAGTCGGACGTGACTGAAGTGACTTAGCATAGCATATATGTCATCTTGAATTCTGCCTTAAGTCTTTTCTCATTTTCTCAATTTTATTCAAGCATCATTTAACTTTATAATTATGCAGGTCCACACCTGTCTGAATGATACACTGACTCATACATTTAGTTGAAAGGTTGAAACCAAATTGACTTTTAAAAATACCACAGGAACCTAATTGAAAAATTTCATGAATCATCTTAATGAGAAAATGGCACCAGGATATCAAGTACAGACAACCTCAGACAATTGCTTTTTGAAAAGGGCTAATCAACCACCTATTCACCTTGAATGAAAAATGCCTCTCTAGCAAGACACTGACAACAGTGATTACTGAAGCACTGGATGTAAGAACCATTGCAATGGCTTTTAAAGAATTGTTCCTTATTCTTTTCTTCTGTTTGGAGATGATTTGTCTATTTATTACTGGGGTGACCAGTATTCTTTCCAGTATTGGGTACATTACAAAGTTGACTTTGTTATTTGCTAGTTCTTGCTTTTTTTCTTTCTTTTCTTTTCAGCTGTCATACATTTCCTTCCTTAGTTTGTTCCAAGGTTAGGTTATCTACTGGGGCTTTCCTGGTGGCTCAGATGGTAAAGAATCTGCCTGCAAGGCAGGAAACTCAGGTTCAATCCCTGGGTCGGGAAGATACCCTGGAGGAAGAAATGGCAACCCATTCCAGAATTCTTGCTTGGAGAATTCCATGGACAGAGGAGTGTGGTGGGCTACACTCCATGGGGTTGTAAAGCGTCAGACACAACTGAGCAACTAACACTCACTCACTAGGGTATCTGTTACAGTTGTTTGCCCAGAGCCCACAGCTCAAACCCACAATTGAAGGTATGTTCTGTGGGTCTTTTAAACCCCTTTTTACCGAAATCCCTTCTGCCTTGTGAAATTTAAACGTTATAACATATTGCTATGATTTATTCTTTATAAATTTACATTCTGCTTTAGTTATAAACTTAACTTCATACATTTTCTAAAAAGTGAACCCAGTTGGCATTTTTTTGTTAAGTAGGGTCCCTAAGTCACATAGTCAATACTCAAGTGGTCAGTTCAGACCGTCCATCAAAACTGCTCTCTGGACATCAAGTTCTCCTAAGGCCTTAATGCTGTGCTGTTGCCATACACCTTGGGTGTCATGAGCAGCACACTTACCACCTGAGCCTTCTTTTCTCTTGTTTTTTTTTTCTAACACAGAAACCATTTTCTCCATTAGTGTTTTGAGAAACTCAAAGTCCACTCCCAAGTAGCATAAAATATTATTCTTTTGTTTTTTTACCATCCTGGATCTCACCAAACCTACAGACACCCCTGTACAGTGGCCCCAGTGTCCACATTTCAGGGAAGGACTGGCTACATAATTTTTGGAGCCTCGTGCAAAATGAAAATGCAGGGCTCTTTGTTCAACAAAGCAGAAAAAAGGGCTAAGGTATTAAAATATAAAGCTTTTTCTTCCTTCCATAGTCTCTCAGAATGTTATGATGTTTTTAATTGGCTATTTAATGTCATCTTAAGTAAATAAAAATTTTAAATTTTAAGTTATTTGCATGACTCTTACCATTCACCTTTATATTATGCAGTGCCTGTTTAAGGTGCAAATATCAGAGCATTTACCTTCTATGTGAAATCACTGAAATAATACAACTCATATTTAATGGTACAGCTTCTGAGAATGCTTCTGAGGCATCGCGAGTCAGACTCAGGAAGGCTGGGAGGAGGAAGAGAAGCTTCATCCAGCATCAAGCAAGCCAAGGGCATACTCCTTCCAGTACGGGGATGCTTCCAAGGTGAGTGCGCACCTCACAGGTGTCCTGGGCCCCCATCCTGTGACTCAGGGTACACGCGCACCTGCTCATGCTGGCTTCTGGAAAGATGCACCAGGCTTTAGCTCGGGGAGCACCTTGGAGAAGTTCAGACAGTTATTTCTTCTTCCTATAGGCGTGGTACCCCAACCCATAGTGGATAAGCCACCCTCAGGGTATTGAGATGTCAAAATTAAAAAGCTCCCAGTTCATCTAATCAAGCCATGCCCTTTGGCTGGCTGCCCGCTGAGGCACCATGGCACCACTAGTCCAGGGCATGATGGTCTCCACCGTACTCTGCCCCAAGGCTCTGACTGGTGTGGGTGCCTTTCCCCATTCCTACCCATACCTACACACAGACCCCTGCCAAGGCACTGGATTCTGGAGGCAGTTGCTGCTCAGGGTGGGGAGGGTGAAGCTGGGCAAAGGAGAGGGTGGCCAAGAACCCATCCTGGGGAGTGGGAAGGAGGACTGGGTGTGAGCAGAGGCTCTAAGCCCCTGCACAAGCTCCAACGTCTCACTGACTTCATTCACAAAACAAAAATCCAAAGGTAACATTATTAATTTCAAGATGGTGAGTGCAGGGCTAAGCATTTTATATAAATTTACTTTCTATGAATTATCTCATCTCATCCTTATAACATGGGGCAGATACAATTTTTAGCTCTAATTTAAGAGATAAGGAACCTGATATAGGAAAGGCAACCTGTCTAAGACCAGGAAATGAAAGAATGGTCTACTGTGATCAGAGTTTATGATGATAGTGTATGATCATTTAATACTAGGAAGCCTATAAAGCAGATATATTGCATGTGGAGATCAAACTGGAAAAATGTTTAATTATCTCAGTTGAAGCTGAAAGGCATTTGAGATGATTCAACACTCATTCCTTTTTTCAAACTCATCCAAAATAAGGAAATAAAGGATAGTTTAACATGATAAACTATTTGTCTCAGATTGACAGGAAAATATTACGCTTAATTTGAAACATTAGATATAATCCTATTGAAACAGGAAATCAAAAGATTCCTGCTATTGCTATTAGTATTTTACATTCTTCTGAAAGCTATACTCAATGCAATAATAAAGGAAATAGAAATATGAGCAGTAAGATAGGAATGGCAAAGACAGTTACTATCATTTGCATATAATATGACTGACCAACAGAAAACTCAAGAGAATCAATAGAAAAAAAAAATGTCAGAACTAGTAGGAGTTAAGTGGCTGAATAAATCAAATTGCTTTCCCATATACCAACAGTAATCAGATAGAAAATCTAATGGGAAAAATTCCAACTCTTAAAAGCAACTGTAAGTATGCAGTAATCTAGAAACTAGTAATCTAGATCCCTAAGTATGCAGGATCTAGAAAAGACCTTCTAAGTATGACTTAGATAGCAAAAGCCATAAATCTTGAGAATAAATAACTGAAATAATTGTTCCTGGGTGGGACAAATGTATTGTAAAGGCATTGTAATGTTCCCAGGTCTCAGGAAGTCCTGAGAACCAAGAGAGCTGAGGGTTTAGTTCTAGTCCAAAGGCTGGCAGGCTCAAGAGCCAGTGTTTCAGGTCCAAGGGAGGCAGGCAGGAGGAATTCTGTCTTACTTGGAGGAGAATCAGCCTTTTTGTTTTATTCAGACCCTTGACTGCTTGGATGATGCCCACTCACACTAGAGAAGCAATCTGCTTTACTCAGTCTACTGATTTAAATGTTCAGTTCAGTTCAGTTCAGTTCAGTCGTTCAGTTGTGTCCGACTCTTTGCGACCCCATGAACCGCAGCATGCCAGGCCTCCTGTTTATCACCAACTCCCGGAGTTCACCCAAACCCATGTCCATCGAGTTGATGATGCCATCCAACCATCTCATCCTCTGTCCTCACCTTCTCTTCCTGGCCTCAATCTTTCCCAGCATCAGGGTCTTTTCCAATGAGTCAGCTCTTCGTATCAGGTGGCCAAAGTATCGGACTTTCAGCTTCAACATCAATCTCATGCAAAAAAAACACTCTCCCAGAAACACCCAAAATACTGTTCGACCAAGTATCTGGGTACTCCATGACGCAGTCAAGATGAAACCAAAAAAATTAACATTACACCTCTATAAGCTGAGTTTTCTGTTGGTCAGTCATGTTATATGCAAATGATAGTAACTGTCTTTGCCATTCCTGTATTATTGTTCATATTTCTATTTCCTTTATTATTGCATTGACTATAACTTTCAGAAGAATGTGAAATACTAATAGTGATAGCAGGAACCTTTTGATTGCCTCAGTAACTTCTCCTTTTTGTGTATCAGTTTGGATAGTCTGTATTTCTCTGCCTTCATGTTTACTCATCCTTTCTTTCTCTGTCTCAAATCTTCTATTATGTCCATGTGATGAATTTTTATTGTAAATGTTATCTATTTCAATCTTGGAGTTTCCATTTGGTTATTTTTCATAGTTTTAACTTTACTGTATGTAATTCCCACTTCTCTCATTATGTTCATCCTTTCCTTTAAACCTTTTAAATACATTGGGTTCGCCAAAAATTTCATTTGGGTTTTTCCATAACATCTTACAGAAAACCCAATACTTATAAGAAATTTTTTAAAGTTCGTATCTACTAACTCAAACATTTGTTTCCATTGACTGCTTTTTCCCCTGGTTAAGGGTCACATTTTCTTGCTTAGGATATATGCTTGTTCACTTTACAGCAGATATTATGGATATTTTTTCTTTTACTTTTTTGTTTTTGTGAGTATTTGTACTGTCTTTTTTTTTTTAATATTTGCTAATTTATTTCTGGCTGTGCTGGGTCTTTGTTGCTGCACACAGGCTTTCTCTAGTTGTGGCGACCAGAGGCTACTCTTCAATGGGGTGCACGGGGCTTCTCACTGCAGTGGTTTCTCTTGTTGCAGCATTGGCTCCGGGTACGTGGTCTTCAGGAGATGCACTTGGGTTCAGTGGTTGTGGCTCACAGGCTCTAGAGTGCTGGCTGAGTAGTTATGGCACATGTGCTTAGTTGCTCCGTGGCATGTGGGATCTTCGAGACCAGGAATCAAATCTATGTTCCCTGCATTGGCAAGCGGATTCTTAATCAGTAGACCATCGGGGAAGTCCTGTTGTGGATATTTTTGAAAATACAGATTTTTGCTATTTTCCTTTAAAGAGTACTGAATTTTGTTTTGGTGGGTAGTTACTATACTGGCAGATCAGCTTGCTCCTATTGAGTATTAATTTTAGGTTTTATTATGGTCTAGAGTAGTCTTACTCCTAAGGCATGTCCTTACTTTAATTCTTGGGTTGTTTGGTGAGGACTTTACACGCTTGATGATTTAAATTCCAGTGTCTCCCAGCCCTGTGTGACCTCCAGGAGCTGTTTTCTCATCTCATTTCTTTCATCTTCTGTTTTCTGTTTGGGCTTCATTTCTCTCTGTTGCAATTTGGAAAGTGCTTCTAGGCAGCAAGCCAGAGTGAATGTAGAGATCGCTGCATGAATGTCCTTCCTATCAAGGATCAAAGCCTTGAAGTATTTGCTGCACAATGCTATAGTTTCTGCTGCTGCTGCTGCTAAGTCACTTCAGTCATGTCCGACTCTGTGCGACCCCATAGACAGCAGCCCACTAGGCTCCCCCGTCCCTGGGATTCTCCAGGAAAGAACACTGTAGTGGGTTGCCATTTCCTTCTCCAATGCATGAAAGTGCAAACTGAAAGTGAAGTCACTTAGTCGTGTCTGACTCTTCTCGACTCCATGGACTGCAGCCCACCAGGCTTCTCCGTCCATGGGATTTTCCAGGCAAGAGTACTGGAGTGGGGTGCCATTGCCTTCTCCGATAGTTTCTGACAGAACACTAACTCTAATACCAGTTAGTCACAACTGGACCCACAACTCTTGATTGAGTTTTTGATTTAATGCCTGTAGGTTCCCTATCATTCTAGTTTCAAGCACCTGTGAACTTTGTTGCTCTGGCCTGAGATCCTCACCTATGTTCCTGGTTATTTCCAGGGAGTCCAATTTAGGCTACGAGCTACCTTAATCTACCTAGTTAATTGGGGCTTGGCTCATGGATTATTTAAAATTTTCCTTTTACTTTTTGGGGGGAGGGGAGTCTAGCTATCATGGAGGAAAAGTTAACTTCTGAGTCTCTTAAAATATTAGGGAGCAAAAACACAAGCATTAACATTATAATCAGAAAAATAACAGAAAAGGACAACAGGTATCTGTATGAATTAGTAATGTACATATTTATGTGGTAATTAATCACTATGAGAAATTGAGTTATTAGTATAATCTACTCAGCATTTTGTGCTGCTTAATTTATTTCTCAAGTTCAGATACTAGCTAAAGGACACTTTCCATAGACTTGAATCTTTGTAAATTTTAGGAAAACATATTTAAGTTGACAAATGAAGACTGACATTTGGCCATGCTTTAATAGGCTGAACACCAAGCAAATCCTATTCCTTTATTTGTTCATTTTGCAATAAGTCTTGACATCACCTTCTCCACTTTCTTAAATTTGCTTACTTAGCAGGGCACAATGCAGTTCTGATGTGCAATCTGATTTCAAAAGAATCTTTGAGACAGCTAATCTTCTGTACACTCACTGTAATTAAATATTACAGCACAAATGGTACATAAGATACTCACCTTCTTGAGAACCTCTTAGCACCAAAGAGCAACGACATAAAAAAAAGTATAGATTTTCAGCGTGTTTTTTGGGTAGATTTTTCAGCTTGAACTTTTAACTCTTATAGCACCTAGAGCTTACAAGGAGTAAAGCATTATATACCATGGATTAGAAATATTTTTATTAGTTGTCTTTCCTTCTGTCCTAAACTCTCATTTTACCACATTTTAAAATCTGCTAGAAGATGAATCTCCTCAACTGTCAAGCTGCCTGCTCCATCCTTGAAAACATGCAATAGGAAATGCTGTACTGAATTAGACTAGTGGTCCAGTTCAGTTCTTTGTCTCTTCGGTAAACATCACCAAAATACATTTTGTAAGAGAGTATGGCTGCTATCTTTAACTTTCAAATCCAATAACTGATATCCACTGGCTTTCCTTTATCAATTAATGTCTTTCTCATCCCTGCCATCCAAGCTTAAATATGTGGTAGTTCCATAAGTCCACAATCACCATTATACTTTAATTTTTCTTAAAACTGTTATTATCTGGTTCAAGAAGAGGTAACTTAACTCTGGATTTGGTAAATAAATCCATCTAGCACATGACTTTCATGATTTAGTTTCATTTTTTTCCAGACTGAGGTCCTAAGTTTTTAAAATATGCTTTTCTCGAAAAAGTAAACAAAGACATGGTGAAAACATTCAAATCGCTCAATAACAGCTCATTAAATATATGAGCTTATGGCTCCCTTCATTAAATATACCTATGGCTCCATCTTCAAAGGGCCTTCTGAAAAAAACAGTAGCTAGGCTGTGGACTACCCGGTAGGAGAAATCTGACCAGGCAAAGAGAAAAAGACCTAGCAATACTGATAGTCAAGGTGCCTCGCCTGAAATGGCCCTGCCAAAACAGCAGTGAGCAGAACCCATCAACCAAAACTCATTCCGTGCACACAGCTTCCAATTTGTTTTAAAATACAAACGTACAGCAAAAGAAGACCAGAGATTTGAGAAAAACCTTTAATATGAGACACCCAAAACACAAACAGGATAACGGAATGAGGCAATGAAGAGAGAAGAAAACTTCAAAGAAACAAATTAAATAACCAAAGAGAATAAAAGCTAGGAATATACAAAACATGAACAGCAGACAATAAAAAGTAAATTCAGAGAAAAAAAGTTTTCCTATACATACATACTTATGATACGGATGAATTTACAAATTAGGTACAGAAACTAATAATAAAATAGAACAACTGTAACAATATACTATGATTAACAGTTACATGAACATAGCCTCTCTCTCTCTCTCAAAATATCTTCTTATACAAATTAAATGACTTTCCCATCTTAATTGGGTACTTACCATGCTCTGTAACTTTTGCAGCTTGAGGTGTGACAGTAAAACTGACATGAATTTCTTTTTCCTTCTTCACAATTTCAGGAAAGGAAGATTTGTTCTTAGAATGGTAGATCTTAGCAACCTCAGCAAATGATTTGTATTCTTTTCCTTATTAAGTTGAAAACTTTCACCTCACTTAAAAGAAGCACTGTACAGCTTCTTGGGCTTCCCTAGTGGCTCAGATGGTAAAGAGTCTGCCTGCAGTGCAGGAGACCTGAGTTTAATCCCTGGGTTGGGAAGATCCTCTGGAGAAGGAAATGGCAACCCACTCCAGTACTCTTGCCTGGAGAATCCTATGGACAGAGGAGGCTATACAGTTCATAGGGTTGCAAAGAGTTGGACGCGACTGAGCGAATAATACATTCATGTTCATGGCTTCTCCTTAACATATCCAAATTGCCAGCATCACTCATCTTGTGCTTTGGGGCCATTATTAAGTAAAACAATGGTCACTTGAACTTAAGCACCATGATACTATGACAATCGATCTGATAACTAACAGGCAAGAGATGCTGACCAAAGGGCTGATTCACAACTCAAGAAGGACACAGTGGGATTTCATCCTGCTACTATGAATGGCATACAGTTTAAAACTTATGGATTATTTATTTCTGGAATTTTCATTTAATATTTTTGGACCCAAGTTGACCACAGGTAACTGAAATCATAGAACGTGAAGCCCTGGATAAAGGAGGACTACTGCAGTTTATTTTGGGAACTGGTAGATTTCTAGGAGTTGTCTTGGTAAGATGATGCCTACAAGATACCAACACTAATCAAAAGGGCTGCTGTAGTGCTGGTATTGGAGAAGGCAATGGCAGCCCACTCCAGTACTCTCACCTGGAAAATCCCATGGATGGAGGAGCCTGGTAGGCTGCAGTCCATGGGATCACTAAGAGTTGGACACGACTGGGTGACTTTACTTTTACTTTTCATTTCCATGCATTGGAGAAGGAAATGGCAACCCACTCCAGTGTTCTTGCCTGGAGAATCCCAGGGACGGTGGAGCTTGGTGGGCTGCCGTCTATGGGGTCACACAGAGTCGGACACGACTGAAGCGACTTAGCAGCAGCAGCAGCAGCCGTGTTGGTATAATTATTTGAAGCCATTTAAATGGCTTACCTACAAAGCAAAGTTGATATTCCATTCACACGTAAACTTTCTGAAAGTTTTCCAGTACCGATGATAATTCTATAATGTATGACTCCTATTAGGCACTTTGAGAGGTTTTATGGCTCTGTGATTTATTTACTTATGTAAGTGTTGATGAGATTAATTTCTTGGCCTGTACTGATATAGCAGACGGCATAAGATCAATGGAGGTTTGGTAACCAGCAAAGATTTTCAAGGTTTATATGTGACATTTTTCAGAAAGACGTTATTTAGTTCACAAATATACATAGAAGCAAAGTACTACATTTCTTGATTTGAGAGCAAGTATATTTATTTTATGATAACATAAGAATGTAAGACAGGTCACTTTACAGTTAGTTTTTATAATAAGAACAACAGACTACAACTTAAGTTAAATGAAATTCTTAGTATGAAACGATTTTTAGCAGACCATTAACCTTTTATCATAGTCTCCTGTAAACAGTATGATACTAAAATTTTATGAATAGCTTCATCTTTCCAAAGAATAATTTGCAGAAGATACTGAGAACTGCATACATGTACTTAGTACAGTACTATTTTCAAAGCATTTAAAATTTCTTAAATTGATGTAAACAACAGTCCAGTGAGATATTTTTACCTCCCATTTTATAGATGATAAAGTTCAAGAGTGATAACATGGAGAATCACCATAGTTTACTACTCTTTCCCATTTCAATTGATCAGAATACTTTATTTATTTGCAGTTTAATATTATGCTGCAGTTTTAGATGAATATCATTGTGATAAGCAATAATGAGTAAAGTTTGCATAGGTAGTATTCCTTGGGAGAATGGCAGAATTATTAATAATCATTAATAATCTTAATGAGCTAATTCAGTTTTAATCTTTATTGATAGGACTGTTCTAAATATCAATTTTTCCATGTATGCAAGGTAACTTAGGTTATAATCAAAGATAAAAATAAGTTGCATTATTTCCATTATTATAATTTTCCATTAGTTCCATAAATTCTTTGCATATTTTCCATTATTTCTCCATTATTTTAGATAGTAAATAATATTGAGGACATTCAGTGTAAGGTAAAATAAAGCTGGGCATGTTAAATGAGAAGGTATTTTCATGTAGTCAATCACAACCTTCAAAGCAGGTGAAATTAAATTATACTATATGAAATCCTAACACTTATGAGTCATATATTTCTATATCAATATAATAAATAAGTCAGATAAAGAATATAAAAAGTCTACCAAATGCACTGTCAATGCTAACAGCATTTTCTTGGAAATAATAATAATACTTTTATAAATAGGCTGATGCAGAACTATCAATTTCACATTTAATAACGTACAAAACCAAAGTCAGTATTTCTTATTTTCCTGTGCAAAGCAAGGTAATAGTTGGAGTGTGTGCAATTTATATTTAATACATTCTAGAAAAGAAGATAAATTAACCTATCTTCCACATACAGTATATAAATTAAATCCATTGTTCTATTTTTGTATAGTATCCTTTTATAAACTACACTCTTTAAATTGAACAGATTTCCAATAAATAGTATTGAGTTATTTTCTCCATGTGAATATTGAATTTTGTTGTTTTTCAAAAGAAAGTTTTTCTTTTATTTTTAAAGACATTTAAAAATAATGAATTATATTTAAATTATTCATCATTACTGCCTGTTGGGCTCACTATTCCATGTGGTCCTTTCACAAGAAACAAAACATTAACTTCTACCTAATATATACATCAGTCTTCTAAACCATTTTATATTAGTCTTTATAGTATTCATTTTGACACTACAGACATATAATAACAATATGCAATAAGTTACAGTGCCATAAGATACTAATTTTATTAGTGTTATTAACATGTACCATCTGCTGTCGGAGCTGCACCGTGTTTAAAACAATAATGGCAATAACAGTGACTACTGCTACAAGAACTACCACTGTTTCCACCATCAATGTATGACTTTTTGAGAAAAAAAGATCTACATTTTAAATTTCTTCACTGTACACATAAAAGAATACCAGATATTCTGTTGACCTTGGTAAATGAACAAAAACTTAAAAAAAAACTTTATATGATTCAAACAATAATGCTAATTAAGTACTTTTAAAAGTTAAAAGTACAATGTAAACCATCATATTGTACAGTAGCTTAATTTCTACTTGTGTTTCAAAATTATTTCAGTGTAATTAAAAACCTGGTAAGTAATGGAGATCTATTAATGATTCTAATGGCCCTAAGATAAATCTCAAAGAATATTCACTTTCTGAAAATAAGTTCACAGTCCAAAACCAAAGGGAATATGTTGCTGTTCATTTTTAAGTTATCTAGATCCCAGGAGTCATACATTATTCAAAAATGAGACAAATTTCTAATAAATTAAAAAAACATTTAAAATACATTCTTATATAGTCACTGGAAGAATCTATACATTTATGAAGGGAATGAAAAAGTGCAGAGTTCAGTAAGTCAACACAGAAGCTCAACATAACACGCAACGTCTGTAATTAGTAAGAAGATGCATTTTATGTGTCTTATGTTCAAGAATTCAGTTCAAATTATATAATTAAAAATTATAATTAGTATTTCACCTTTTCCTTCATTTCTACGAGTTCTGATTTCAGGTTTGCTTCCGCCCTCTGAAATGTTTGCTTCTTGCATTTTCAAGTAGATAATAATCCTTTAAACTCTGCTGTAGCAGTATCTAATTAAAAAAATATGTAATAACATAAAAGTAACATTTATTTAGGATGAAATTCGGACATGATGGCATTGATCAGTTATTATAATAATGACAAGAAACAGTAAGGGGCATAATAAAAACACCCAACAGATAATATAAGAATCAGACTTATAAACTATTTCCTTTAACTTAAAAGTTGAATGTTTTACTAATTTATCTAATCCTCAATCTTACAAAGTTCTAGAATCTATGTAGTCATTTTTAGCTATGGTTCTATATTCTACTACACAGAATCAATGATGTTAATGGGACATTATTTTAAGTTGGTTAGATACACTATCTATAGGAACATATAAATAGTACAATCCTACTGCTTTTTAAAAAAGTGTTTAGTTTAAGTTTTTATAGTAAGGGCGATATAAAGTTCCCAGAGATTAGGAAGACCTGACTTCTGTTAGCTCAATCATAACAGTTACCACCTTAGCTAAGTAAATAAGCCTGGTGGTGCTGCTGCTGCTAAGTCGCTTCAGTCGTGTCCGACTCTGTGCGACCCCATAGACTGCAGCCCACCAGGCTCCCCAGTCCCTGGGATTCTCCAAGCAAGAATACTGGAGTGGGTTGCCATTTCCTTCTCCAATACACGAAAGTGAAAAGTGAAAGTGAAGTCGCTCAGTCGTGTCCGACTCTTAGCGACCCCATGGACTGCAGCCTACCAAGCTCCTCTGTCCATGGCATTTTCCAGGCAAGAGTACTGGAGTGGGGTGCCATTGCCTTCTCCGAAGTAAATAAGCCTACTTATCACTAAACATTTTAGACCAGCAATCCCCTAATTGAGTTCCATAAAACATTAGGCTTCAAAGCTTTGCGAAATATCGAATACTGCTGTTTTCTTTCGAGAAGGCAATGGCACCCCACTCCAGTACTCTTGCCTGGAAAATCCCATGGACGGAGGAGCCTGGTAGGCTGCAGTCCATGGGGCTGCTAAGAGTTGGGAATGACTGAGCGACTTCACTTTCACTTTTCACTTTCATGCATTGGAGAAGGAAATGGCAACCCACTCCAGTGTTCTTGCCTGGAGAATCCCAGGGATGGCAGAGCCTGGTGGGTTGCCGTCTATGGGGTCACACAGAGTCGGACACGACTGAAGCGACTTAGCAGCAGCAGCAGCTGTTTTCTTTTAGGGAGACAAATCAATAGTGGCATGTTAAGATCTTAGTCCTATTTAAGTAATGTATTTAATCATGTTTATTATGATTGTTTATGTTTCTCATAGTTATTTCTAAATAGCTTTTGGTCTTTTAAGTAACATATACTGATATTCTATGCATATGGACCTCATTGGTAATGATGCTATAGACAAATACAAATGCTTTAAGCTTGAGAAAAATAGGAAAAAACAGATATTTGCAAGCATGTAAACGAGCAACACTTTCATTTCCGAGAACTAATCAGCACTCACAACTGACCAAAATTTTATAGTTGACTTTTTAAAGAAAAAAGAAAAAAACTGAAAGAAAAAAGGAAAACCAAATCTCTCATTTTGGAGATCATCAGCAAGTTTAAGGTATTTCTTTGGGTTGATACAAACTGAACAAATCTCCTGTATCTTTCTCAACTATTTCATTCTCTGGTGATAGTGCAGTAAATAATAGCTAAAATGGTTTCGTCATCACATAGAATGAGGTTCAAATCCTGTTTTGCAGCTGAGTAGCAAGTTATCTTGGGTAACTGACTCACCAAGTCTCTCTTTTCTCTGCTGTTAAATGGGATTTCTGTCTGTAAGGATGAAATGAGATACTGCATGTAGAAGAACACCTAGAATAGCGCCAGGCACCCAAAATAACTCAACAAAAATCAGTTGTTATTATTGTAGCAGATGTTTGGACTCATGATTCTAAAAAACAGTAAAAGATATCCCTTAGAGGCTGATGATCCTTGATTTTACAAATACAATCTGGATTCATTCTACTGTACCTGCTCAGATACAAAACTGCAGGTTAAACAGAAAACTTTTCAGTCAAGACACTCCATGAGAATTTCAGCTGGATGAGTATTCCAGTTCATTTTTAGATCACAACTTAATAGTGGCAAACTAATGCTTTGTTATAACAACTATTCTTGAATTATAGTCCAAAATGAAATCCTTAAAAGACTGACTCTGAAATTGAGTCAGTGACCTAAGATTTAAAAAGAAATTATAATTCCATTTCTTTTAGCTATTACCTAAATGTTATAATAGAAAAATAAATGACCCCTTTCTTTTATTGTTACTGAGCAAATTTTGACAAATAGAGGTGCTAACATACTTATCTGCTATGAAGTTCCTTCTTCAGACAGGATTTGAAAGTGGGATACTTCTGAACTGTTTTATAACCCTGTAGAACAGAGGATTAAAAGTAAAGTATAAATAAAATATGGGGTCATAGATATGCAATAAATAAAGCAAAAATAAAAATGCATAACACCTGATAGAGGAAGACAGTGCTAGGGGTTTATAGCATATACATAATTTATGTGTTAATTTGATCTTGCTACTCTAAAATATTTGAGGAAAAAAATGATTTTCACTTGACTTGTGCCACCAATGCGAATGTTAACAACTAACCACTAGGTGGCAGTTAAATACACAGTATCTTTATCAAGGCAGTTTGGACGAAAACATTGTCTATGATGAATCTTGATTTTTTGTACATATATTTTTTTCTCTTTTTAAATGTATAATACTCAGAGATATTCTTACCAAAGAAGGAAGACTGAATATTCTAGCTGAATAGAAAACAGTTTTTTTTTTTTCTTTTTCTATTTGTGGCACCATTTCACTCTTTAAAATATATTTTTGAGATAAAAATCATTGAATTTCTTGAAATTATTTCACAGTGTGAGATGTGAACAGGAACAAACAGTTCAACAAACAAAAAAACACTTTTTACCTATTTTCCATATAAAAAGTACTGAATATGCAGTGACTTAAGAACCTCATGTTGCCTAGTGGAAATCTGCATCATATAAAATAAGAAATGGTGATATTTCTTTGTATATTAACAAGTCTTAAACAGCCAGTGTTCAGACTGAAGTAATAAAAATGTTTGGCAACACTTCCCCCCTCCCACCCCAAACTGGGATAAATACATTAAACTAATTGAATATGAAAACAAGTTTTTGAAATTTAAACTTATTTTGTATTTTAAAAAGTATGACCTTTTATCACCTCAAATTATTTTTGAAAGTAGGTAGGACTTTATGTTTTACTTTTCAAATATATAACATTTCATGTTTATATACTTAAATACTCATATAAACTATTTCTGAAACTTAGATGGATTTTTTTCCCCCCAGTTTTTAAAAGGAGAGCAATAGGCTTGAAATGTATAGGTTTACCCGGAATCCTCTATGGAGTCTGTCTTTCATAATTCCAATAAATTCTTTATAGCTTAATTGATCATCTTTGTCAACATCAAAAATCTTGAAGACTGTGTTCACTAAATGTGGTGAAAGTTTGAGGCCAGTGGCTACATAGACAGCACGCTTAAATTCATCTAGATAAATGACACAGAAAAGGGGTAAACCATTAATATTATTTTTATAATATGTGTTAGTTATCAACAAAGTTACAATGGAAGTTTTTTTTTTCCCCATAAACGTGGGTCATGATCTTATGTTAATGCAACTCTTTTCATTAATCATCCTATCTTTCAGAGAGCAAAAAATTTTTGTGGTTTTGGTTAAAAGGGCCTGGTATCAACCACAGACACTTTAGAGGTTATTAAAGTGAATAAGTTCTCAAGGAACTTACATTTCAGATGGGAGATGAGACACCTGCCCAAATAATCACTGCACAGGATCATGCAAAAAGCAGCAACAGAGCACCATGGAAATTTGGAAATATATGGTGAGTGTCCTGTAGTGTGGAGCCGGGGAAGGATAGAGAAGAGAGCCATCAGGGAAGCCTGCCAGTTTGTACATGAGCTGAGCCCTGAATAGAGGACTTCAGCTTGCAGTGATGAGAGGAAATGGCAGATGAAGACGTGGAAGACCACAGGTGGGGGCGGGGCTGTGGGGATGAACGGGAGCACAACGCACGTTCAGAGCATGCGCAGTCTGGACACACATAGGCTGGGACGCTCTGACTTTGAGGCTCTGACTTTGAAGAACCTGTGTGTTCTTCAACAGACAACTGGGGAACTGAAGAGTTTTCGGTGTGTCAAGAGTTGACAAATCTGTTTTATAGGAAGGTTATTCTGTGCGTTGTCCAGGAAACATGGAAGAGGAGAGTGGATAATGGCGGGAGTACCACTGATCTGGCTACAGCAATAGTTGTTTTTAAGTGGTAATAACCTGAATCAAGGTGCTAGAAGTTGCAACAGAAAAAGAAAAAAAAAAAGGCAGATCTATTCCTAGCACCTGCCAAGAATGATGTTTTTCATTTCCTAGTTCCACAAAGTAAAAGAGCAGCCTTCCATTCTGAACAAGGTAAGTAGGTAGACTCTTTTCCTCTTTTTAAGGTTGACTCTCTTCCCTTTTTAAGGTTGATTAGCAGATTTATTGGGCTTCCCTGGTGGCTCAGATGGTAAAGAATCCTCCTGCAATGCAAGATACCTGGTTTCAACCCCTGGGTTGGGAAGATCCCCTGGAGAAGGGAAAGGCTGCCTAATTCAGTATTCTTGCCTGGAGAATTCCATGGACAGAGGAGCCTGGCGGACTACTTGTCCAGATTTATCATGGCAATAAAACACTAGTGTGTTAAGGCAGGGCTCCCAAAGGTTTTGGTTTTAATTTTTGATAAAAAGGTTTTTTGGCTGCACTGCATATGAGATCCTAGTTCCCCAATCAGGGATCGAACCCATGTCCCCTGCAGTGAAAGCATGGAGCTTAACCACTGGCCTGCCAGGGAAGTTCCAGGTTTTGGTTTTAAAACACTAAAATGTGTTAAGAACATCGAGATCAGTCAAAGGGTGAAATACGAAAAATTTTCAGGTTTCTTTTTACTCAATGAAAAAGTGAATAAAGCTATGGAAGGGATTCACTGTGTTTTGGAGAGAGAATTGTCATGTAGGGGCTCCAGTGTACCCTCTCCCTGGAACTTGGTAATAAAATAATGAGACTGTCCTCTGAAATTAAACTGGGGGATTAGCACTTACTAGATATGACATAGGTAAAATCACTGTAAAGATATAACCAAAAAGTCTATGGCAAGAATATTTAAAAATGATATGACCACAAGGGAAGGGAAAATGGCCACAGAATCCTGGGAAAGGACTTGACTTGTAAAGCCTCCCCACAGGGAAGGAAGGAGCTGGCCCTGAGGACAACAGCATTCTGAATTCTAGGGCAGCTGTAGTTTTTGGTAAATTAAGTAAAACTGTCATTTTTATATAACATTCTTTTCTTTTCTTTTTTTTAACATTTTATTTATTTTTTGTATGATATTATACATGTTTTAATGCCATTCTCCCAAATCATCCACCCCGCCTTTATATAACATTCTTAAAACTTGGTTAATTTAAGTCCATCTCTAAGAGGTGGCATTGCTGACAAAATTCAGGTTTCTGAGCCAGCAGAGAGTATGGGTCAAGTCAGTAATACAAACAAATAATGTGAATGTCAACCTGTGATGATGTGTGTGGCATGGCTGGCTGGCCCTTGTATAGGGAGACACATACCCCTCTATGTTACTGAGCAGCCATGAGGTTTTTTCCTCTTTGAACCTTTACAAACATCGTTAGCTTTTCCTCATAATGTGCGATGAAAGGCAATAATAAGTTTAATACCAAAATTTAGACTGTGCTTAGGGAAAATGAATTTCCCATTGAAGTATACACCAAACTTTCAGGCAAATGGATGATGAATATGACAGACATATCTGTTAACTTGTTGTCAAAGGTTGCTAAAGAATTGTGGTATGCTTTTAATTTTTGCAAGTTTATTACTTACCTTGTCCTATAGAACGACTTGCAAAATTATACATATTCAAAGCTATTGCAAAGTCTTCTAGGTTGTTCAAAAACTGGAAAAATGACCTGAATTCATCAAATGTAATGCCCTATATTGGGAAAAATACATGTAAATATATTTAGCATTGTCAAATTAATTAAAATAAATATCCACACTTACTAGAAATACAGTAAGCCTCAGCAATATATCTTCTAAGTAAATATTTCCAGGGTACTTTCTGAAACCTTCTTTCTTCAAATGGAATGTAAAATTCCACTCAATTTTTTCCCATGGGTAATGTTACTACTATTAGCAATGATAGGTGAAAACACTGTCATATCAGCACAGAATTTAAAAAAATGCTACAATAAAAATAAACTTAAAAGTTTCAATTTTATTTCAAGCCTGGGTTTTTTAAGCCTTAAAAGTAAATATGATCATTAAGAAAAAAAATTTACAAACTTTCTCCTGTACATGTATTATTTAAACATATTTTGGCATTAGGTCATTAATGCCTTTATAATGACAATGAAAAATAAAAATGTCCAAAACCCCACAGGAGTGTGTTTTTACTTGTTCGTGCTAGATAAGGCTGCCAGGACAGTGGAAGGAGGTACAATGCAAGTAGAGCTCTGGGAGGCCCAGCACGGGGCTTGGGGTAGGATCGTGTATAGGATTCAGTAATGTTATTTACATAAAATGAAATTATTACCACTGTTATAGCTTCAGTTAAACAGGAGAGCTACTTAAGGTAAGCACAATGTATCTCTGATAATACAAATTTGGACATGAAGAGGTGTATTTAATTAATGTGTTGTTCTTAGCAAAATGAACAAAACTGAGAGAGAAAAATAAACTGAGAAAGGAGCAGAGGGCCAAGAGCTTAGGCTTAACAAATTCTGACCTTCCTGCTTAACAAATTCTGACCTTCCTCGGGTAGCAAGGGAGGGGAAACTTATATAAATAATATTTATATAATAGGTAAGTATGTATTAGGTTGGAAGGATAGACCTCATTGAGAAGTAATGTAGTGAGCCATGTATATATCTAAGAGAAGAGCTTCAGGGACTGTCTATCTCCTTTTCTAGTCCTCATGACCTTTGGTCCTCTTCATAATATTTACCATTATCTGAAAAGATATCATTTACTATTTTTCCTTTACTTCTTTGTTGTATCTCTCCAATGAAATGTATTCCATGAGAGAAGGATCTTGTTGATCTTATCACTTTATCCAAAGTGGCTAGAATAAGGCCTAGTAAACAGTAGAATAAAACCTAGTAAATACTATAAATAATAGCTTAATATCTCCTAGACAAATGAGTGGAAATGAAAAAGCATTTTAGAAATGTAAAGTGCTATTGAAATACTATTAGTTGTTATTCTTTTGGAGAGATGGAAATGACAGGAGAAAGGAAAGGCAGAAGTAAGATGTGGTAGGAACAACACTGGCCGAGAGTCTTGGGTTTGAATCCTTGCCAAGTGTCTTAAGTGCCTGAGAGCCTTAGGTTTCCATTTTCTAAAAGAAAGTTGTCAATATCTGGAAGGCTGCTTTAAGGATTGATGAGATAATGCAGGAAAAAAAAAGAAAAAATCAGTGAGAATCAATGCTGGTTCACCTGCCATATTTTCCTTTTCTCATTGTAATGATTTGTTATGTCTAAGATGTGCTATGCTTAGTGGCTCAGTCATGTCTGACTCTTTGTGACTCCATGGACTGTAACCCACCAGGCTCCTCTGTCCATGGGATTCTCCAGGCAAAAATACTGGAGTGGGTTGCCTTGCCTTCCTCCAGGGGATCTTCCCGATCCAGGGATTGAACCCAGGTCTCCTGCACTGAAGGTGGATTCCTTACTGTCTGAGCCTCCAGGGAAGTCCAAGAAAACTGTATGTTTAAGATATCTCTATCAATTAAAAGTTTTCAGAAGCTTAATTTAACTTGAAACTTTGTTTTTTTATTTTTTTGGCTATCCCACGTAGCTTGCAAGATCAGAGTTCCCTGACCAGGCCATGGCAGTGAAAGCACTGAGTCCTAACCACTGGAATGCCAGGGAATTACCTAAAGAAAATTTCTTATTTTGAAATAATTTGATATAAAAAAATAGTTACAAAGAGTTCAAATGTAAAAATGTATATGTAAAAAACAGTACAGAGAGTTCCCTACACACTTCACCCTATAACTGAATTTTTTGCATTATTTTTATAATTTTCCACTGGATAAAAGAGAAAAAGCAGATACCTCAAGGCCCTAAATAATACACCAGTAGCTTGAGAAAATAGTACAGTTTCCAATATTTATTCTTAGGGAAGTGTCTATGAATTGGAAGAAATTTAGTTCAACATGTAAAACAGATTAAAAAAAAAAAAAACAACCCTAAGAGATTATATAAACTAATAGTCAAAAACATCAAGTCCTTTTTTCCTCATTCCATGGGGCCTGCAGAATTGTTAGCACCGTCACAGTGTATTCATTTTAAACAAAGTCAAACTGTTTGCAAGTTTTCCTTGGATAGATTAACTTGATCCTTCTACAAACACAAATAGAAGGCAATACATCCCAAACATCCCATGCGTTGAGAGGTGCTTGTAACACCAGTTCTATTCGGTTGCAGCGATGCATTCAAATACCACTAGATAATGTAACTGCTCAGAACTGCTGACAAAATATGTGCCATTAAACAAACAGACACTCAGTTGTCCCAGGTTCTTAACCATCATGCCGTCCAAACTCTTTGAAAAACCTCACTTCAGTACTGATAAAATCATTCACTCATCAATAGCTGTCTTCCAGTGACCTTTTATTAAGGGTATTAGGGAAATGAATAAAGTGTGACCGAAATGATGTCAATATAAACTATTTTATATGAGGTGATGCTTACATAGTAGCCAAAGCATATAGCTCAGCAGAATTCTCTTGAAAAATGATATTCATAATGTGAATAAAACGACTGTTGATAACATTAAAGGTTTTCAACATGTCTAAGAAAAATAAGGGTAAAAATAAAAATTTAATAATTTTTAAAAAAGAAAAATAAGGATATGTACCCAGAATTTTCAATTCATCAATTTTTAAAATTTAGCAGAGCACTTAAGACACATAGGAACAAAGAGTGGAATATATTCAAAGTATGTATGAATCCACAGGGGAGCAGAACTAACAGGACAATATATTTTACAGACCTATACAATTACAAGCTAATAACACACTGTTAACAAAATAAAAATGAGGATCAGATACCTTTTCTTCAGGTATACTGTAACGCACATTTTCCAAAAATACTGATGTATTTTCCACATTTGTATATCGTAAAAGAATATGAGCAAAGTCTTCTTCACTGATAGTATTCATCCCATTAGAGTAGGAAAGAAATTCTATTTCTAAAACTTCTGTTTGGAGGTTATCCATGAACCTATGACAAAAAATACATAAGCAATGAATAAGTGAAGAGTGATGGTAACAGATGGTACTTGCCTCTGAAGACTTTTGCTCCTTACTCTGTAAAATGGGCATAACAACAATACCTTGCAGGGTAGTGATCAGACTTAAAGGAGTTCATGTGTCCTGCCTAGTATTTACTATCATAAACACTGTATACATGCTTATTACTACTTATTGTTACTATGGCTTACTAAGACTAAGGAATTGGTAATATTCTTTCATCTGAACACACAGGGAATAATCCAGATATCTAGACTTTTTTTTTTTATCATTCAGTGACTTCCTATTATATTTATCAATATGACTACTGGTACACAGGCACTGATGGAAGTGGATATTTGTTGTTATAGAGAGTATCTTTAGCTAAAATGAAAGCAGCAAAGAGGTGAGTGTCACTGCATTAGATGACTCCTTTCTGACTTTAGCATGTTAACATTTTTCAATATGAGTATAAAAATTAAGCTCACCTATAAAAATCTTCAAAGTTGAGCTCAGCTTTTCCTTTCTTCCCAAAAAAGTGTACAAGAAGTGTAGTATCTGTTACTAAGTTTGTAATGTCATCAGCACGCTTAAAAAAAAATCACAATTTGAAAGTTAGTTACAGCAAAACAGAATAGGAATATCCAATATTCCCCAAAGAATGTAAATATATTAAAATTAGAGTAAAAAGCATAAAGATGTATCAACACATGCCATTACAATTAATAAGAAGTTCAAAATGTGAAAACAGAATTATAGATGAAATTGATGTTTATCTTCAAAAAGCTTAAAGCTCTGATTTTATAAGAAGTATTCAACCTCACATTGTGGTTTGAGTCTTTCAAGGCCCTTTATGTGACAATACAGATACTAACATGTTAGTTGCTGAGTTGTGTCTGACTGTTTGCAACCCCATGGACTGTAGCCCACCACACTCCTCTGTTCATGGGATTCTCCAGGGCAAGAAGACTGGAGTGGGTTGCCATGCGCTCCTCCAGAGGATCTTTTTGACCCAGGGATCGAACCCAGGTCTCCAGCATTGCAGGCAGATTCTTTACTGTCTGTCACCAGGGAAGCCCCTATGTGACACTAGGTTAGTACAATTTTTGAGTAGTGCTTGAAAGGCACTACTACTTTTACCCATAACTTTAGGTTGAGGAGATAGACTGATGTAATGGGAAGAGGACAGGATTTGAAATCAGAAGACCTGAGCTTACTGACTTTTTTGATCATCGTCTTCCTTACCTGTAAAATGGGAAAAACCCTATCTGTAATAACCATTGTGAGGATAAAACTAGAATGTGAGTGTAAATGAAATATATAAATGTCCTTATTGGTAGTCATAAGATGTTTTGGCAAAAGCATTAAAACCTTTGGAGGGGGAGAGAAGATATCTCCTGTTAATTACAGACATTCTTCTCTGATTGTGTATAATCAACTCTAGTCAGTTTATTATCCAAGGAACAGCTTAACTTAGTAGGGGGAGGAAATATCAAGATACTGAGAAGCATGCCTAAATGGAGCATAAGAGTGGAGGCTCAAGCTGATCAGAAGTCAGCAAGAAGGACTGGAGTATCCATCTGCAGGCCAGAGGGATGGGATGTGGAAGGGGTCAGGATGGCTAAGAAGAGGAGCAGGGGACAGGTTTTAGAACAAGTTGCTACTTTACAAATAAGCAGTAGTGTGATGAGCAAACAGGAGCAATGAACTCAAGAGTCAGATTTCTGAGCTTTAAATCCTGACTTTTCCCCTCATTGGTTAAGTGGCCTTGGGGAAGTTAATCTCACTGAGGATAGTATTATCCTCAGGAATAACAACAGTACTTACCCTAAAGGGTTGTCATGAGGATTAGATAACCCCTGTTAATCAGCACTATCACTGGCATATTATAAATGCTCAACAAATGTTAGCAATTATTATTCATTTCTGTCAAATCTGTATATTCCAAGAAGTTAAAAAAGGACTAGACAAGACAGGAAATAATATTGGAACTTAATGCAAAAAAATATTTTTACATGGTATACTCTTACTTCTTTTGTGTTACTGAAACTACATATATTATACAGATCTAACTAACAAACTGCCTTACAATGAGAGGATATAGGAACACTAAAAGTTAGTGAACTCGGGTAACACAATTACGAATGTTTTCCTCTGGTGTTGTCATGTTCCTGACCTCGAGACATAATACACTGAAATGAGATGGCTTTGTTTCACACAGCTTCTAAATAATGACCTCATTCGGCCAGTTTTTCTCATGCCCATTGAGCAGAGCAAATCTTCATTTACAGTCTTTCATCATCAAAATCTTATTAGACTTAGGTTGCACTTATCCAGATAATCCAGATCCACAGAGGCATAAATAACAGTTGGACATTAGAGAGAAAAATTAGAAAATGGAAATGGTGAAAACCTTTTCCCCTCATTCAGTGAAACAGAGTACTGTTGGCAGTCATTGAAAACTATACCAGTGTCCTTGGTATCCTAACAGTGTTATATAACTTAAATCACAGGAGCACTGAGACAAAAATAGAGACTTTATCCCTTTGATTCTTGTGCTTATTGTTAAAATAAAATGAATTCAGGTGTTTTCATAACAAAGCAAAAAAAGAACCCTATGGGCCATTTACATGAAGAGCCATTATCTAACTCTGTTTTGACTAAAAATTACTTTAAATGACTTCATCAAAAATGAAATAAATTAAAAAACCTGCATAAAATACAAATATGTCAAATTATTAAAGAGTTTTAAGAAATTCTTTCAATGTATTTTTATTGATTACTATGTGATAATAATCTTATCAAGCTCTATTCAAGGGCTGGAAGAAATCTTCAAACTCTTGATATGTTAGTGAAGGTTTTAAATAACCTACTAAAACTTATTAAGGGTTAGTAATGTTTAAAGTAAATAAGAAAAAAATCTAAATTTCATCTGTAAAGCTCAAAACAGTTTGTATAATTCCAGTACTCACAGACTTTACTCAACAGTTGCACAATAGACATATTGTACTATGAATTTGTTATCTATTATTTTGGCTAGAAAGTGGTATAATTTTTCTGAAAGCGGCATATTCAGATTTTCATTATCACAGGGTTTTACTATCATTGAAAAAAAATCTATGGTTAGAAACAGCTCTGAAATAAGCATATGAGAGGCTAATCTCAAGTTTACCTACATTATGTAAAGAGACCTGCTTTACTCTCAATATTTACATTTTAAAAATAAACAAAGAAATACAAATATATACAGATCTAAGCTTTCTTTCTGAACTAATTTGAATCCTGAAATACTGATACTATTAACAATTCATGTTAATAGTATGTTACAGTGGCATCAGTAATAACTGATAAGGAATTATAATGGGTTGGAATTTAACTACAGCTAATTCTCTATTATCCTCTCTAATGTTAGGAAGGTAGTAACACAGATAATCCCTCAATAATTATTTTACCTGAAAACACAAGTTTTGTTTTCTTTTCATTTTTCTTTATACTTCCCTCCATCCAATTTATTTTCATGATGTTTTAATTAAATTAGCCAGCTTATGATTATAGCTGTGGATTGATTACAGTCAATGGTGTGCTAGTAAACTAGCTTGCAAAGGGGAAAAAAAAGCCAGATTTGTGGTGTTTCCAATGTCTAATACACTCCTATCATGGCCACTTTGAAGGTACCAATGGGATGTCACAGAATGCTGAGTTGGGAAGAGATGTGCTGTAAAAGCCAGCCCCAGCACAAGTCTGAAAGAGCAATAAACATCTTCAAGAGATCCTATGCGAATCTTATATATAAGATCTTTGAGTATATGTATGAGCCAACTGGTCTTCTGATATTAAACCTCCCAAGATTTAAATTAAAGCAGATTGTGTCTAACTGTGAGAATTTCTTTCTAGCAGAGCTAAATGAGATTAAAGATAGGCTGGAGGCTGAGAGGCGAACAGTCCGTGCTGGAGAGATAGCAAGACAGAACTGCTAATTTGAAGCTGGGCACAGCTGGCTTGTAGGGACTCTAAGGACTAGTGTCCCCAGTTGCTCTTACTTTTAGGCACTGACTACTATGTGCCTACATAAATGATTATAGAATTAAGCACTTCTAAAATATGTGTAAGTGGAATATCCATTAGCACTTTATGACCCCAAATAGCTAGAATTTAAAAAGGTGATTTTTAAACATTAATAATTACTAGCCATAATCACATCATATTTATATATCACATACAGACCAAATATAGGGCAAAATGCTTTATTTACTTGTTTTAGAATTTTAAAATTGAGCACAAGTGGCAAAATTAGCATTTCTAAGTGTCTACCATGCTCTCGAGATGTCAGTTGAGTAACACTGTATATATGGGTAACAGAAGTCATATCTGATCCAGTTTACTTCTCTAGATATTTTTAAGTGTAATTTTTAAAAACAAAACTTTAGAAAAAGAAATGAGAAGCCAACTTTAAAGACAAAAAGATAATGAAAAATACATTTCTTAGTATTTACTGAAAAAGTCCTTTACGATAAGCCAGCCAGCCATCTCTAATAAAGTTCTTAAAAATTCTTAATAGGAAACATAGAACAGTATTCAACCTATAACACATAGCCCATCTTTTAAAATGACAAATTCCTATTAACGGGCAAAAAGAGAGTGGGGTGGTGGGAGCCGTCCGCCTGAGTGCAGCAAAAAGGTACATGTCTCTATGGAATTCAAAAACAATAATGAGTGATGTAATGGTCGGTCTGCTTTTAATTTTCCATGCACTGGCAATCCTAACCAATATCAAGGAAAAATGTTCCTCCCTTCCTGGACGGACTGCTCTTAGCACAATTCCCCCATGCCCACCCTTGGTAAGCTGCTCACTATGAATAGTGGGAAACTGGATTGTTTACATATATTGTAACTCTAAAGCATTAGATATCTTTTACTAAGTTCATGTAACATTGAAGTTTATAAGGTTAAAAGAGTCAGTGAAACTATAAATAGTATTTTCAAATGTCCTAAAAGTGATCCTAAAGTGAAAAATAATATTTCCTTTTAATTAGGTTGGAAAGTCAAGTTTTCTACAACAAGCAGGTAGATTTAGACAATTAAAGGTGACCTTGCAGCCCCTGCCAGCACAGCTGACATATTCAAATATACCAATTTACATATAGGAATTATTGCTTTCCTAGAGAAAAGGGAAAATACAAAATACATTTTTGGTTTCATCACTGTGACTCTAAAATGAAACAAGGACCAGATTAAGAAAGTGGCATGTGGTACAAGGACCTGGTTGAGGTCCGATTATACCTCTGCGAAGTCTGAGAAGAGTGCTTGGCTTGTGTTACGTCTCAGTGTATCCCAGTAGCTTCTGGAGACAAGTTCCTCAGCATCTGTTTTAAGTACCTGTGGAAGTTTTTAAGAAGCACAACTGAAATCTAAAGAACAGTCCCAAACAATGATAATTTATACACTCTAATCTCTTCTAGCCAAACTTGAAAAGGAAAGAAAACACACTAGCTTACCTTTTTTGTTTTCTGCTGCACACAACAGTATTGTATTACATCGCCGGTAAACCCAGGCCATTTTCAAAGCGGTAACGTATATAACCACTATTTCTAAGTACAATGTGGCTTTGTCAAAAAATCACCTTCTTCACTCCTGGGCCCATGCCCTTCTACTGAGACACACATCACTTCTAAGAAAGTGTGAAATAAAAATTTTATTCACACCTGTGTGAAGTAAATTCATTTGGAGGAGATTTTGGCAATTTTATAGCAACCCAGGAAAATTCTGCTTAACTTAAAAATGAATTGTTAGCTAGCATATGTTAGTGCATCAAAGAATCAAAATGACCACATCCATACGTTAGAGAAAATTTAGATTAATCCAAAACTTGTCAGAAAGAAGTACGTGAGTTTCAGGCAAACCACTCAGAGCTAACCAAGGATTTGGTAAGTGTGTCTATGGTAAACAGATCAGGTACTTTCTGGTTTATCCCAGGGACACAGCACCAGCTTCCACCTCAGCACAGGCTAGTCTGAAGGTGATAATCAAGATGAAGAAGTGTTGTCTAATCTTCATATGAACTGTAGAACTTCAAGCTTAACTTGGACTGTATAAACAAAAGTAATTAAATCTGGTCTCTGTCAGAATTTATCAGGGAAGATTTCACAGATTCTCAGGCTTGGTCTTCTTTGGGTTACTGTAAGAAGAAAAATGCTGCATAATGAACTTAGGGGTGAGTGGCTGACGATGAGAGAATTCTCATTTCTTGTGTGTGTTAATTTTCAAAAGTCCAGTGCCCCTAATGAAATTATAAGCATCTGGCAATTATTTCAAAGACCTATATTTTAATTCATAATTATGAACTAGAAAACACTGCCTACTGCCCATATTTTAATAAACTCTTAATAAAATGTTTCTAATAAGGTATCATTAAGCAGGAGTCACTTATATAACATAGATATATTTACTACCATAACAGTAAACATAGTAATATGGCAACAGAGTGTGCTCATCACCCCCTTTAGTAACTAAATAAGCTTTCACCAAGTAAAATTAGCTGAGTGGAGAGCTAACACAGTTCTTTCTCTTTTCCATATATATAATAGAACTTTGATAAATGGTTACTAGATTAAATACTTTGCCAAGTTATCTAAATATTTTGACCGTGGATATATTTTTAAACTGTAACTAGAAAGTTGGTATACCATAAAGAAAAGGATTGTTAAACCAAAGAAACTAGAAAATAAGGCTTACTGCACAATTATTAGGAGGATAAAAGGAGATTTGTTCTATGAAGCCAGGCCTCTTCCCTACTTTGAAACACTGGTCACCATCACCCCTTCCAGCCATCACACACAGACTTTGATGACATTAAAAATATTTGCAACATATGAAGGGATAAAATTAGTTTGACAACCTATACTGACATGGATTGCTATAGGAAAAAATGTATGTTCTGAGAATAGAAAAGACAGAGAGGAGGAAGAAAGGAAGGAAAAGAGGAAGAGAGAGAGGAAGGAAGAAGCTAGAGTATGAAGAATTCAGGTACTGGAACCCTAATCCCCAAGGTGATGGCATCAGGAGGAGGTGGGGCCTTTGGGAGGTGATTAGGTCATGAGGCCAGAGCCTGCAAGGATGGGATTGGTGTCCTTAGCAAAGGGGCCTGAAAGACCTCCCTTCCCCTTTCCACCACCTGAGGATGCAGTGAGAAGGTGCCAGGAAGTATGCCCTCAGCAACTACCGCACTGAGGCTGCTGGCTTGCTGACCTTGGACCTCCAGCTCTCAGAACTATGAAAACATGATCATTCATCATAAGTCATCCACTTTATGGTATTTTTTATATTGCAGCTCAAGCAAACACAGAAGGAAAGAAGGAAAGAAACAAAATAAGGGAGAATGGGAGGACAGAAGAAAGGAAGAAAAAAGGTGGTTAGAGGGAAAAAAGACTGATTTAGAGATGAGAATATACCACTGTGGGAAGCAGAACAGTGGTGTCCTAAGGTTGTTCATGTCCAGATAGGCAAATAAACTATATATATAGTATATTTGAGAAAGGTTATACCCAGAGATTAGGCAAACTAGAGGGGAAAAAAATCCCAAAATAGCAGCCCATAGAATTGGGCAGGAAACTGTCTTTGCTACTAGTGATATTTAAAAACACACAGAAACATAGAACACACAGGAACACACAGAAAACACACAGAAAAATAGAAACAAAGAAAAGAAAATTACATCTTTATAATTTGGGCCAATACAACAACTGTGCCCTGAGACACCATAATCTGAGAACTGTAATTTAAAGTCACACGGGACTGCAGGTCTCTGCAGTGTATCACAGAAATACACCCACACACAAGTCTTCCTGGAAAACACACACCCTTAACCCAGGCCTTCAAGAATCACCACAGACACATTCCAACAAATACATGCTCATAATTTGAGATCGTGTGTGTGTGCTAAGTCACTTCAGTCATATCAGACTCTTTGCAACACCATGGACTTGTAGCCTGCCAGGCTCCTCTGTCTGTAGGATTCTCCAGGCAAGAATACTGGAGTGGGTTGCCATGCCCTTCCATGAAAGAACGTAAGTCATCACAAGTAGGAACTAGCAGAAAAAAACAATAGAACCAGAGCTGCAGATTTCAGAAGTTGAAATGATTAAATATGGAATACAAAATAAGCTTAATAAATTTAAAGAATATGAAGTTGCATGTGACAGGATTTTTTAGGAAAAACAGACTACTGAAAATTATTAGGCTGATTAGAAAAAGTAAAACTTCTAGAAATGAAAAATGAATCACTGAAATTTAACTGAACTGAATTATATACAGCTAGAGAGAAAATCTAGCTGTAAAGGTAATACGAATGAACTATACAGAATGCAGTGTGAAAAGAAACAATGTGGCAAATTAAAGAGGAGTTGACAGACATAAAACATGAATATCTATGAAAGCTCTAGAAAGTCACAGTTGAGAAAATGGGAGGGAGGAAACATTCAGAGAGACACTGGCAGTAAACATTCAAGAAATAATGAAAGCAAACAATCCTCATATTTGAGAAGCCCAATAAATTTCATGATAAATAAAAGCAGAAAGATAGATTGTAAGAAAACTGTAGAATAGCAAAGGCAAAGAGAACATTAAAAGCACCCAGAAAGAAAACAGATTAACTACAAAAGAATAATTAGACCCAGAGCGGACTTTTTAATTTCAACAACAGAAGCCAGAAGACTAGAATGACATCACAATTTGCTGAGAACACATGTCAATCTATAATAATATACCTAGTAAAATTATCTTTCAAAATAATGGCATGTATACATATATCAAATAATTATACACCTGAAGCTAATATAATACTATATGCAAATTATGTCTCAATTAAAACAAACAAACAAATCCACAGAAACGGAAGAGACTGGTGTTTGCCAGAGGCAAGTGGCTGGAGGTGGCAGGGAACTGGGTGACGGTGGTGAAAAGGTGCAATCTACCAGAAATAAGGTAAGTCAGTCTTGGGGATGTAATCAACATACAGCCTGGCAACTACAGTTAACAATACTCTACAGTGTACAGGAAGCTGCTAAGACAATACATCTTAGTTTTCATCACAAGGGAAAAAAATTGTAACTATGTGATGGGACAGATGTCAACTAGACTTACTATGGTGATTATTTTGTGATAAATATATATATCAAATTATGTTATACATCGTAAACTGATACCATGTTATATGTCAATTATATCTCAATAAACTGGAAAAAAAATAAGGGTGGAATAAAGAGATTTCCTGAGAGAGGGTTTTAAAAAAATTATCAGAAGATCATCACTTGGGGATATACTTTGTGAGTATAAGATTATGAGATTTAAGAAGGGGAGAAATTAAAGAGGTAATTACTGAGAAAAGAATAGCAAATATATAAGTAATTTGAAACAAACATGGCTGATACATATTTTAAAAGTCTAACTTGGTGGATTATAAAATACAAGGGTAGACATTATTGTTTTAAGTACACATGCCAGGAGCAGAAAGAATGGTTCTAAAGAAATTTTAAACTCTATTTTTGAGAAAGAGAATAAAGATACAGTCCAATCTAAGACTTTATTATTTTAAGTATATTTACTAAATTTTCAAGAATAACTACATAAAGAAAAGAAATACAATGAATGTCTTCTAAACTAAAAATAAATCCAGTTTGTATAAATACAAATGAAGAAAGGAGGAAAAAAACAGTATACAGAATGGCTAAAGTAAATCCAAATAAGTTAGTCATCACAGTAATATAAACTGAATTTCCAATTAAAAAGCCCATGTTATCTACCCAGAAAAAAGAAACCAATAAAGTACACAAGATACACTTAAAAAAAGACATATCCAAAATATAAGGGAAAAAATAGGTTGAAAATGATAAACCAGGCTTCTAGTAATGAAAAGCGAGAAAACAATGCCAATCTTCTCACTGAGAACAATTGAAAAAACTAGACAAAATATAATACAGATGTATCTTAAAGCATCTTAAAGACACTATCTGCCTTTTGTACTATATTTTCAGGTACAAAAGCAATGGTGGGTAAAATTTCTGAAGCCTTAGTACAATGACAGCAGTGGGACCAAAGGCCAAAGTCATTACATTTTTCAGAAACTGTCACATTCTCAGTTTCATATACTCACATTAAAATAAAATTCACTTAAGAATATACTTGCTGAAGAATAGAACTCATAATTTTGTTAATTTGATCTTTGAGCACACATTTTTTTAACATTCAGTGTGAAGGGAAGCAAGCATAAAGCACTTCTGCTAATGAAGTACTATGGTTGTCTTGAGAAAAAACATCCAGGTGGTGATTTGTGTTGCAAGGTAAATTAACCACTTTTTTCATGAACCATCATTTTTACTTGAAAGAACACCTGATAAAACAAACTATGGTTATTTAGACCTTGGTATATGGAAGACATCTTTTTGGAAAATGAACCCAGTGAGCCTGTCGCTTCAAGGGAAACAACTGATAGTATTTGTTGCCCAAACAATATACTGAACAGATTGAATACAGAAGCATCTAAGAGAAACTGGCTGTCTTCTATTAAGTCAAGTGTTAGAGATTTGAAACAAATGTAAAAATACTACTTTTCTCATTACATTTTTGAAGTTATTTTTCATAAAAAATGTTTAGGATAACATGTGAGTTTTTATTATTTTTAAATATATGAATAACTACCTTAAAATTTCTGAGTTTTAATTTCTAATATGGTAAATATAGATAAATATATCCAAAATATGAACAAAACTTCTTTGGATTCTCAATAATCTTCAACAATGTAGAGGGGTCCTGAGACCAAAACATTTGAGTACTGTTGCTTATAGTAATTGGAGAAGGTGATGGCACACCCCACTCCAGTACTCTTGCCTGGAAAATCCCATGGACGGAGGAACCTGGTAGGCTGCAGTCCATGGGGTCTCAAAGAGTTGGACACGACTGAGTGACTTCACTTTCACTCTTCACTTTCATGCATTGGAAAAGGAAATGGCAACCCACTCCAGTGTTCTTGCCTAGAGAATCCCAGGGATGGGGGATCCTGGTGGGCTGCCGTCTATGGGGTTGCACAGAGTCGGACACGACTGAAGCGACTTAGCAGCTTATAGTAATAAAAATGAATGAACTAGAACCATTCATTAGATTCAATAACATAGATGAAGCTGACAATCATGATAATGAGTCAAAGAAGCAAGACACAAAAAAACTCATATAATATGATCTTATTTAATTGAAGATCAAAAGTGGGCAAAACCAAACTGTATCATTTAAGATACATAAAAAGGTTGTAAAATGACAAAGCAGTGACTGACATAAAGGTCATGATTGTGATTATCTTTTCCAGAAGGATTATGACTGGAGATATATGGAGGGGCTTCTTGGGGCATGTTTAATTTCTTGATCTATATTATATAGTAAACTTCTATTATTTTTTATTTGATATTTACATTCTATCAGCAGTAAATTTCCAAACTAAAATATATATTTAGAAAAAAATCAAGGAAAGCTTCATCATTACTAGAGGCAAAAATAGATAGTAAAAAACACAAAAAGGGAAAAGTCATATGTTAAAAATAAAAGGTAGTATATTTGACAACTAAAATAGATTTTTAACACAAACACATTTCTAGAGATCTAGGGATAGTATTTAATTAAAGATTTAATTTGCTAAGATGATTTAAGTGATCTAAATATATTCCTATAGAGGCAATAACAAGGCTTAGAAATATATAAAATAAAACTGGAATTACAGGTAGAAATTATTAAGTCTAACATAGGAATGTGTAATTTAACACACTATTTGACCAAACAAGTGGACAAAAAATTAGTAATGATAGAGATTTAAAACACATACTTAATATGTTTGATCATGCATATATTACAACCCTGTACCCCAAGTTGGAGAATATACATTATTTTCAAACAAAGATCATTTATGAATATTGGCACTGTTTTAGTTCATAAAACAAGTTCAATCCGTGTTAAAAAATTATAACTGGTACATTTTTGGACTCCAATGAAATCTGGATAATAATCTTTAAAAATTTGCCAAATATAAGGCATGTCAAAGTCATGCCTTGACTTTGCATTATTGACTTCATGTTTGCCTTACTTGTTCTTCTGGATGTTTTACATTTCTTTTCACCATAATAAGATAATCAAGAGTTGACTATATAAGAAATATGAAAAGAAGTAGGGTTGTTTGGAACAAAGAAGGCTATAATGTAACTGTCTTCTAGAAAATAAAGGAAAAAGAAGGCTATAATGTAACTGTCTTCTAGAAAATAAAGGAGCATGTTCAATCTTACACTGTAGGAAGGGATAATCTGACAGAGTAGAGGCAAAATCTACCATAAGAATGATTGAATTTTGGAACTGGCTACTGCAGACACCACAGAACTTCAATCTGTAATAGTAAAATCCAGAGGTACTGCATTTCCTGAAAGAACCTATTCCTAAAGGTAGAATCTGAGGTTATAATTAGTTCCATGAACTATACTCAAATTAGATACTTTATCACTCCAGTTGATCTACAGTTCTGGAAACTAGCAAATAATTGCCAGCTAATTCATAACATTATACTATTTTTCTCTTAATGTCTAAGTAACTACAATTTGTTTATGTGGCTTAAACTAGAACCATATTAGTACCTGTTTCCTTTTAACAATACTACTCTGAAATGTATTATTTAAAAAAAATGCTTGTCTCTTATACGAAAATTATTTATGAGTTTAAAGGAAGTATATAAATTGCCACAGTTGGAAAAATGGCCCATGCAATGACAGATTAGAAAAATAAATAACAAAGTCATAATTATTATTAACAAATTTTAAGCTTCATAGGGCATGTGGCATTAGAATCTCTGAGATTTCCATCTTTCACATTCTATTTTTGAAATAATTAACAGGAATCTTTAAAAATTTTTAAGAGAACAGTAGGCTTTATTCCACGGAAAACAGTGAATTTTGCAGAAAAATTTTAAAGTATCTTGTAAGGAATCAAAACAACCAGTCAGTCATAACTTGGCTTGTTTTCCAACCCATTCTAGGTCCATTCCTTATGACTTAGATATTTTACATTTATTTTATGCTGCATCAGCCTTTAGTGTATACTTGAGTCTCAAAGAGAATTAGTTTTTATAGTTTGGAATTTTTATTAAATACCAATTTCAGGAGGCACACAGCTAGAGTCTACACTATAATGGAACCTTTCAGTAGGACAATACTGAGTAGCTCACTGTAAATTCGAGAGTTTCTCTCAGGTGGATTTGTATAATTTGAGGGCTCTGTCTAAGTGACTTAAGGATGCCAGGGAAAATCAAACGGACTGTGCCTTTTACATTTAGAAGAGACCATGGCCTATTCTCAGTTGTGTAGCAACTGGGCTAATCCATAAGCTATGACTTTCTGGGAGAAAGAAAAGAACGAAAGCGTAGCATGAGAATACATCTGGAAGATCATTTGCAAGAACTCCCAACTTTTTCAGGAAAAGACGAGTTTGAAGATCATAATCCTCTTTGAGAAACAACATGATACAGTGATATATTGAACATATCAAGTGCCATCTTGTACAAGACTTTTGTAGAGACCAAAGGCAGTAGGCAGGCATCAAAAGTTTTAGGAAGAAAAATGGGGAGAAATACTGAGAACTAGCACAAGTTTATCCATTAATATCTTTGGTATTAGAATTAAGACAAGACTGTACATCAGATGGAGAGATCTAGCTCTTAAAATACCTGTGTCCTGCAGGAGCATAGCCTGAGAATCTGCTCCATAAATTGTACTTAACTCTTCAAATACCACTGAAAAATATAAAAGGTCAATTACTCTACCAGAGTTTTGGGTTCTTGTTCACTCACCTTCACCTTATTTTAATCTAAAGCTAAAGAGAAAGAATTGCTCTGTAAATTTATAATTTTCTTAAAAATCCAGGAAGGAAATAAAAACTGGGGGCTTGGTTTCACATTATTATATTCAATAAATTCCTAAACAGTCTCGATAGTAGATCTGGCTTTATAAAAGAAATAGCATTGTCAAGTATAACAGGTGAGGGCTATTTACATAAAGAACATTTAAAGGGTTGTACATACACTATTAGTAGGAGAATGGTATCCATAAAGTTGAAGACGCTGACATAGAGCACAAAGGGCCAAATGAAGTGTCACATTTCAGAATGAACCCAAGTATAGCAAAAGAAAAAAAAGAAAAAGACGACAAAATAATCAATTAGGAAGGGCAAATCATTATGCTACATTCTCTATAGAGCACGCACACAGTACAAGTGGGATAAATGTTAAAGATGAGTAGCAAAGTTTTTTAAATCTCGTATAATTAAACATTAAGTGAACGTGTGCTCATTTCAACCACTTTCATTATAACTTTTTGATGGAACTATTGGTTTGAATTAAACATGGTACTCCGAAGTACGCAGTTTTCCTGAGACATGCTTCAGCAATTCCATGTGCGATGAGGGGCAGACCTGGATGCAGCAGCATGGCGGTGGGGATGGCATGAGACCTATGCTGGAATACAGTTCAGCGCCTATTAGTGCCATGGACCCAGGCAACTTAATGAACCTCTCTGAGATGGTTTTCTCTTCTGTGCAAAGGTGTGAAGACTTACCTGAGAGAAATGTAATGAGGACTAAATGAGAGTAACATGTATAATGGAGATAGTACAGACCTTAGCACATAGTAAGTGTCCCAAGAAATATTATGCTCATTTCTCTCTTCTGAAGGAGTTCATTTTGATATGTAAATATTTTAAAATTTAGTCTTGCCTAATTTTTGATTTGGGGATGTACTATTCAGTTTAAAATATTCTACTAATTAAAAGAGAATTTCATGTTTCACAATTAGCTAATCTTTTTGAGTATTTATTATATTTCAAACCCTGTTAAGTGGATACACAGTTTAACTCATTTAACCCCCATAATCATCATATGTGCTCATTACTCCTATTCTTGTACAAATGAAGAAACTGAGGCACAGAAAAATTTAAGGACCTAGTTCAAGGTCACAGAGGTAATGAATGGCAGAGCTAAAAGTCAAAACTTGAAAAATCTGACTCCTACAATGTCTAATATAATCTATATATTTTCACCATAAGCTAAATTTCAGTTGTTTCAAAACTCAAAAATCTCATCAGTTCAGATATGCATTGTTTAAAATGTGACAGTTCACATTGTTAAAATGTGACAGCTATTAACAATGTTACCACTAATTATTACTATTATTGTAAAACACAATAAAATATTTGAAGAGCACTGTATTGTCCTAGAGTGTTGCTTAGTTCAGAAGCTGCACTAAAGATTATTTCTGGATTGTTTTAAGAAATAGTTTGGATAGCTAAATTCTATAAGTGAGATTCCAGGAGCATTAATTGAACTGTAAGATAAACACCTCTGGGATACCTATGGAGATCAGTGTCTTTAGCAACATTCATTTCCATATAAGTAAGTGATAGAATACTTAAAAGTTATTTTTATCTGTTCTTTAAGTCTCCTTCCCCATGTATTTGCTAGATAATGTTTCACTGATCTACGTACGTTCATATAAAATAACCCAATTTAGGGTATACTGATATAATTTAGATTTCATAATTCAGATAGACTTTCCCTAAATAATCCAAGTTAATAAAGTTTTACCGTATTACTGTTATGAACTTATTTGCATTATATCATCGGTATTAAATTTACTTCACCTGGGATGCAATGAAGCTTTTGTGCTGACATGGTAGCTTTTCCCAATGTGGGTTGACTGCTATTATTATTCCCTTTCCTCTCTCCCTTTGTTACTCACTTAGGTATTTTAGTAAAGGTTACTGATTAGAATAGGATTGTTACTTTACTGGAAGATCCATAAGTCTTTCTGGAATTAGTATAAATAAACAAACAATTAAGTGTGTATTCATTGAAACACTATCTACTTTATCATTGAGGTATACCAAAAGATTTATTAACATAATTCAACCTCCTAAATGATATTTTATCAACAACTTGCCTATCCAGTCAATCATTGGCAATCCATGAAAGTTAAAATAATTGTTTACTCTTTTAGTATATTATCAGTAGAGAGTGTCTTCTACAAGTGTCTTCCATAATTTAATCTATTGGGGAGGTTAAAAAAATACTGATAAATATACCATAGTCAAATATTCTGAGAAATAATACACATTCATAATCCTGATAATCTGCTTTTATTAATATAAATACACACTTTGTAAATCTACTGGGATGAAAATGACACCCATCTGCTACAGATAACCCATGTTTTAAAAAACCTAATATATATGGTTGTAATAGTGAAAAAAATAAAAAGTGTTGCAACTCTTTGAAGTTAATTATTTGATTTCCAGATAAACCAATTAAACTATTTCACAGGGCCACTAATTTGCAAATGGAACAATTATCAATTACATACTAACAAAATTCACCGTGTTTCTACTCTCTAAGTACCAGAGGAAGAAATATGATACAGTGGGTAAAAGTATAGGTTTGGAGTTGGCCAGCCATGGGTTCAAATCTTGGCTTGGCATTTAATAGGGAATTTTGGACAAGATACTAACCTTTCCAAGTGTCAGTTTTCTCATCTATAACTATCGATAATAACAGAACTGTTTGGTAGATTAAAAGAGAAAATGCATGCAAAGCGTCTAATATAATGCCTCATACTAAAGTCTTAGTACCTGTCTGTTATTTTTATTAAGTGAACCTAGGATGTTGTCAGGCTGAAATATTTACTTGGGACAAGCAAAAAGAAAACTAGAAGGAAAATGGAGGGAAATGTTGCTTAACTCTACCTTCAAAGTGAAATGAAACATTACTCTTCCCAGAAGAAGAATCTATAATACATCTTTCTATGAATGCAAAGAAACATATTATTTCCTTGTTTTTGCTTCAACGTTCATATTATTATAGTACCACTAAATTTACTCACATGTATAATTAAATCTTTGCAATTCACCTTTAAATTTTTATATGCATAATGATCTGTATTAACCTATTATATGATATACCCTTCAAATCTCATGGATAACAACAATATGGATGAAAATGATTTAATGAACATGGTTATGGATACACATGTTTAATATCAATACTTGATATAAATATTGATATCAAAGCATATAAATACTGAAGTTTTTCTACATAAGAACTTTAGAAAGTTTTCAAGAAACAGACAGATCCAAAGTTACAGGCTTTAATTACTATTTCTCAACATGAATAAAATAATTCTTACCTAGAAAACCCACCTGAAACCATTATAAATTATTCTTACCAGCATTGCACGCTTTTCTTCATCTCCTTTAGTTTCTCTCTTTTCATTTTTTTTCCTGAATATTTCTTGAAGCTGAAAAGAAAACCAATCAAAAATCAAACACCTGATAAGAGTTTCTGGGAACCTATCTAATACCCCATGCAAGATATATTCTAAGAACAAAGAAAATAATTAGCTTCATATACACCAAGAACATTAAAACTAGTATGAATACATTTTCTGATACCAGTTTTTTTCCTAAGAAAAAGTTTTAGGTCCAGCGTATAGTTTTACTTTATGATAGTATCTCCTACAGTTTAACTTTATTGCTAATACACAAAGACATGGAGCCTGTGGCATATACATAAAAAAAGATGAAGCCTACTGAGGAATAAAGGACACTGGACCAGAAGTCAGGGGTCTAGGCTTGAGCCCATCTTCTGTCATAAACCAGTTTCATGGATGGGGGACAGGTCCTCACTGGGCTCCAATTTGCTCATACATGAACTGAAGATGGACTGAATGACCTCTAAGGTCTCTTTCAGGTAATGGTAGGAACATGGGCTCTGCATGTCTAACCTTTTGAGCAAGTTACTCTAATCATTTAAGGCTTGTTTTCTATATGGGGAATATGAATAATTTCTTACCTTAAAGCAATATTTTTTTTCCTCTAGCTTTACTGAGATATATTTTTTCCTCTAGCTTTACTGAGATATATTTTTTTCCTCTAGCTTTACTGAGATATTTTTTTCCTCTAGCTTTACTGAGATATAATTGATAGGTCTTATACAAATAATGTTGTGCAGAGTAGACATTACAAGTAATTACTTAGCATAAGCACATTGCCTGTTCCAGTATTCCTGCCTGGGAAATTTCATGAACAGAGGAGCCTGGTGGGCTACAGTCCATGGGGTCAGAAAAGAGTCAGACACAGCAACTGAGCACACATACTCTGTTATACATGGCATTATTTCCTGTTTAAAATCTTCTTTTACACATGGAAGCTTAATTTTATCTTTATCTCAGTTTTCTGGTGAGGTCCCTGTTCTTGTCTGTGTAATTTGAACCGCTATCTCAATTCTTTTACTTCACTTAGTATGGCTAGAGCTGAAATTCAAAATGTATTCTCTCCCAAGATATATAATAACAATTTAAAACTACAGTACAAACAGTAAATTATTTTATTAACACATATATTCCATACTTTATCTTAATGAAAAGTTTTTCTTTTTAGCAAGCATTATTAATATTCGCTTTATAAACAGGCAGGAGGATCATAGATTTTACAAATCTATTTTACAAGTCTACAAGTAACTCTGCCCAACTCCACCTCTGCTTTTAGGAACTCCTAGCTGTTGATGTGCGTGCGTGCTAAGTCACTTCAGTCATGTGCAACTCTGTGCGATGCTATGGACTGCAACCTGCCAGACTCCTCTATCCATGGGATTCTCCAGGCAAGAATACTGGAGTGGGTTGCCATTTCCTCCTGCAGGGGATCTCACCAACCCAGGATTGAACCCTAGTATCTTACATCTCCTGCATTGGCAGGTGGGTTCTTTACCACTAGCACCACCTTGGAAGCCCTTAGCCATTTACAAACAACAACAAACAATAAAACAGTATGGCCACTGCAGAGTAGACCATTGCTTTAAAGGAAGAGCAACTTTTTTAAGAGTGTAGAGTAGAAACAAACTGAAATTCTACAAGAATGTTTTACCTCCCACCTCCACAGACAGACAGGAATCCCACACACACATCTACATAGGCAGCTTCCAATGCACTGAGTTCCAAAAGGGAACCTTTAAGACAGTGGGGTGGAACTTGGCCGTGTTTCCATAGAAAGTCTGTTGAAGGCTGTTTCAATTACAAGGCCCATTCTTAAAGTCCTAAAGTACAGCTGAACACTATCATGACAGAGCTCTAGTGAACTAAGTCTGCCCATCTGAGGATGTTAGCAACATCTCTCTACTGCAACGAAACTCCCCACCTCCGCACCATCGTGAGCAGCACTACAGTAAGGGATCCTTTGTGGGCCCAGCTCCCCAGACTTGCTCAGGGGCTGTACTTGGCCAAGGGCTACACAGAAGCCTTTTGACAGATCCCAGTAATTAGTTCCCTGCTTCCTTTTGAGCAGCTGCTAATTTGTTCTGGTGAGGATTTCCCTCTCGCCTCTTTCCTACCATGGGAAAGAATGATTTCATAATTTCTCTTCTGTGCTCCAGCCTCTGAAGAAAATACTAAGCTATCTAAGAGGTTTTCCAAGGGATTTTTATTGGCTTGTTACAAAGGAAAAACAGAAAATGAAATGGCTATTTATGTTATTTTCTGCTTCTCTTTTTGCTAAGAGAGTAGAGGTAAATATTGAGTTGCACAAAAAGGCTAAAGCTAGACCTTGTTACTGGGAGGAGTAAACCAATGTTAATCTCTGTTTTGGAGAAAATCAGAAAAGGCATTTTGCCACAGACATAGATATAGGATACATGGGTACAAAGAGAGAAATTACAGAAGGAGAGGGTGGTTAAGATGAGTGAGTAGCTGATGATGCTGCCAGACCAGCACCAACATGGGACCAGTCAGGTAAGAAAGCCTGAAAGACAAATACCAAGAACACGCTTATCAGCCCTTGGTCAAAGACAAGGGAAGGCAATGGGAGAATGGGCTAAGACTGGAATACAAGGCAGGAACGAGTGGAAGAGAAAAAAAATATTGTAAATCCTTTAAAGAAAAGGAAGGGAAGTTTCCACAGGCAGGCAACGAGCTGCCTATGGCTGGGTGGCTGATATGACAGGGTCTGGGCGTGTGTAACAGCCCAGGATTGCCTGTCTCTCACTCCGTGGAAAATATACATTTCAAACCTCCAGAATGTGTGTAAACAATTATAATCATCTTCATGTGTGTGTGTGCTCAGTCACTAAATCATGGATGACTCTCTTGAGATCCTATGGACTGTAACCACTAGGTTCCTCTGTCCATGGGATTTTTCAGGCAAGAATACCACAGTGAGTTGCCATTTTCTTCTCCAGGGGATCTTCCCACCCAGGGATCAAACCTGTGTCTCCTGCAATGACAGGTGGATTCTTTATCACTGAGCCACCTCAGAAGCCCTATAATCATCTTTATACACTGAATAGATTTATATAGTGTAAAAATAATTCAAAATAAAGTACATGAGTATAATATACTGTATTAAGGTAAAAGCATAATACTTTTACTCTTTTTTCAACAATGTGCTGTGCTTAGTCACTCAGTCGTGTCTGACTCTTTGCGACCCCATGAACTGTAGCCTGCCAGGCTCCTCTGTCCATGGGGATTCTCTAGGCAAGAATACTGGAGTGGGTTGCCCTCCTCCAGAGGATCTTCCCAACCTAGGGATCAGACCCAAGTCTCTGGCATTGCAGGTGGATTCTTTACTGTTTGAGCCACCAGCGGAGCCCTTTTTCTACAGCGGTATTCTAAATAATGCAAAAACATAAAAAATATAAGTAAGCAATATATGTATTGATAAAATGTAACCAATAATATACATACCACCAAAAACTCCTTTTTATCCACCATCTCATTGCCATCTGTGTCAAACATGTTGAAAGCTATTCTAAAACCTGCATGTGGCTCTGCCAGACAAAAACAGGAAAGTATTTGTGAAATGGAAAAATGTTTTCAAAGTTCAAAATCCACATTAGTTGTAAACAACTCATATTCTGTGCAGAAATGCTTTAACCAAGAAATTAAAAGCAACATGTTACTATTAGTTAACTATAATAAAAGCTATAGGTAAGTATATATACTTCTGCTTCATATATTAGCACACTTAGTAACACAGTTGATAATACACTTGAAATCTACTTGTGTGATACTTGCTGCATATCATTAACAGTAAAATCTGATTACCTTCCTTCCAAAAATAAATATTCTTTCTTTTCCAAAGTCTGTCAGTTTGTTTGAAAAGAAAATATCATCTCAGTACATTTGAAATATTTTTAATATGTCAGCTAGTTAGAGCAGAAGAAAAAAAAAATACAACACAATGGACCAGCCTAAAATCCTGGGGAAATTATAACAGAATGACCCACACACAAAAAAGTCAGGCATGAGAGATTACATACTTGGGGTTGAACTTCCAGAGGCTTCAAATACAGAAATATAAAAGAAAAAGGACTTGAATAATTAATTCCTTATTTCCCCCAAATACAAGGAAAAACTGCTTTTCTGAGAAAGACTTTCATACACTATGAACTGCTGTAATTGTATGAAAATTATAATAAGATTCAATACCTCTTCTCCTTCCACTTCTAAAGCAAAAAGAAGAATGCTTGGACAGAAGAAAACTTGAACGCATCCTTCAAAGCAGATGTCAGTGTACATGCCTTTTTCAAAACATTTGACCTGTTTTGAGATGACTGGCAAAAAGTTTAAAAAGGGACCTCCCACAGGTACATTTGCCACTACGTGTTTTGAAATTGTGAACCCAGCAAAGCGAAGCACATAGACTTGCTTTCTTAACCAGTAATAGCTATCTCTGAAAATAATGGAAATGAAAGCCTTTTATGCAAGTTCATTTTTTGCATGTATTTTAGGAATCTAAACTTACTTTCATTCTCACTCACTTGAGGAAGAAATAAAAAGTTACACCATCTCCAATGACCAAGGTTTAAGCTTTAAAAAGATCTTGAAGATACACACAGAAAGAAGTCCTCACAAGCATTGTTTGGAAGGGAAAATAAAGTCAAAGTAATAAAAAGTAAAGGTCGGGGGGGGGGGGGAGGTTGGAAACTATAGACAGCTAACATGGATTATCTAGCTCACTTCCTGTGTGCTTAGTCATTCAGTTGTGTCCGACTCTTTTCGACCCCATGGACTATAACCCGCCAGGCTCCTCTGCCCATAGAGATTCTCCAGGCAAGAATACGGGAGTGGGTTGCCATGCCCTCCCACAGCAGGGATCTTCCCAACCCAGGCATCAAACCCAGATCTCTCACATTGCAGGCAGATTCTTTACCATCTGACCCACCAGGAAAGCCCAAGAATACTGGATTGGGTAGCCTATCCCTTTTCCAAAGGATCTTCCCGACCCAGGAATTGAACGGGGGTCTCCTGCATTGCAAGCCGATTCTTTACCCACTGAGCTACCAGGGAAGACCCAACCAACACCCATAATTACAGAAAAGTTAGGGTCTTTGAGTGCTGTGACTTCATTTGGAATTCAGAACTCATCTTAGAAAAAGAGTTTAAATTGAAAAATTATAATTAAATAACACCCATAATGTTTTTTGTTTTTTGTGTGTGTGTGTGTTAAGAGTCACAGCACTCAAATATCCTAACTTTTCTGTAGCAAGCAAAAACCACTATATGGGATTTTTTCTAACATGCTAAAACCAATCCTGTCCAAACTCAACATGTGGTTTTCCTCACCAGTTTGTTTTACTTGTACCTACCACTATGCTGGTTCAGAGACTTATAACTTCTAATTTTGCATCCAAAGTTGTTCTAGCTAACAAGATAACTTTGGAACAAGTCTCTGAGATACTCCTTGGCACCCACTCCTCTAATTTCCATGGTGGCATTCATCCTTGACTGGACTCAAAATCCATGGCTTTCCAGTCTGGAACGTCCTCAGGCAGTATTATAATTAACTGCACAATACTTACTTTTCTTCAGTCATTTTAAATGATTTTGAGCCAGGAGAAAAAAAGCAAGAAAAAAAAAAAAAAGGCAGTAATTTTTGAAACACACATGTGTGCACACATACACAACACATTTCCCAAACTTCCGGTGACAGAACTCCAACATAACATTATCCATCACTAAATTCAGAATAAAACAGTGGCTGTGTTATCTTCCAATCATAGAAGTACAGGAATTTTAAGACTGGTTTCTAATGATGCAGTTTTATTGATGTTCTTTTTTCCAACACATCTCCATAAATATCCACAATTGGAAATTCCAATAGTCACTTTCTTGTGTTCATTTGCCAGTTAGTTTCTGAGAGGCTACCATGCACCTGACACTGTTCTTAATACAGAAATGAACAAAAAAGATAAAATCTTTGCTATTGTGGACCCACACAGACAAAAACATGTAAACCAATAAACAAATACTTTCAAGTAGTTTCCATGCTATGAAGAAAATACAACACTGGACAGGGAGAAAAAGGGAGAGGTAGAAGAGGGAGCTATATTAAGGAGAGTGGTTAAGTAGGGCTTCCCTAAGCTTTCATGTTTCAAAGAAAACCTGAATTATTTTTATTATTCGGAGGATCTTGAGGAAAAGCATTGATGGTAGCAGGAACAGAAAGTACAAATGAGACTTCAGGGATTTAAAATGTCAGATAGATGGTTGGAGCACAGTGAACTACAGGGTGTAAGTTCCCCCATTAAATGCAATGAAACTTAACTGAACACTTTAGTAAACTCTTCATATATTTCAAAAGAATTGCTGCATATGAAAAGAACAGAACAATGAAGCTGGTGGAGGATGTATGATGGGTCTCCTGATAGACTCAGTAGTTAAAAGACTCATTCTTTCACACTAATCTTGCAGAAAATGTGATTTGAATGAATGTAGCAGAAAATTTACAAATTATTACCCGTCCTTACCTTTAGGCTCCCACATAGATTAAACCACAAGGATTGACATAGGATATTAAATTCTTAATTTATGAGCATTTTATTACTATACCATAGGCCGTAATCATATTTATGGTTTTGACACTTGACAATACTATTCTTAGCATTTTCCACTGGCATTTAGACATGAATTTTGCAAGACAGCGTGGATAGAACTAAACTGATTTTCAAAGTATGAGAATCTAAAAAAAGATTTATTTCCCAAGGTTATGCTTGAGAAAGAAAACTGCATCAGAAATAGATTTAAGGAGTACACTTACTTGTTAAAATACATAAAAGAAAAAGATACTCTGTGTAAGAAATCACACCTAGAAGAAAAATAGTATTAGTTATGCTGTATATAAAATATTTCTTTCATATTTATCAAGTAAAATATTATTCTTATAATAGCTGTAAGTAATAGTTACAAAAAATTCAGACTTTAAAGAAGATGCTAAATATTGTTTTAAATGAGACCAAACTATTACCATAAGATCAGAGCAAAAGAAGAAATAAATTTTACTTTGTTTCATATGCCCTCTTAGAAACAAAATTCACATTAATGCTTCCAGATATATTGACACAAAAGCAAAATTATTAATAATATTTACATATAGCTGTAAATTTTAAACGTGTTGCTAGAGCTTTCAATATATGAATCTAATTAAAGATTAGAAGGTTGAAAATGGTTAACTCTGTGAAGTGCTTAATGACATCTTAGACCTCCTTGAATAAAACATTTAGATATTCTTGCTTAGAGATTTGACTGCTGTATTGCATTCAAAAAACACAACTCTATAGCTATTACTTTTCTGCCTTTAAGTTATCATTCATTATTCTTGACACATTTCATGCTTCTATTAAGTCTAAGAAATTTTAATTTTAATTAAATGGCTTACACTTTCTGCATATTGCATCCTGAGTTCTCTGTAATCTCATAATTATAAACTTTAAAAGGAGTTTGTTAAGTAAATAAAAATATACATTCTGTTACTCAAATTCTTGCTTTTGAATGATAACACCCAAAACTAGAATTAATGGCTTAATTGATTTTTCCAAGCAGATCCTGAGAAAATTAAAATCAGGAATAAGGCAATAATACTTATCCAGATATGAGACAGTTCTTATGTTTGGTAAAACAGTATAAAAATGATCAGATCGTGAACCTTAAAACTCCACTTTACCTGATGCTCTTTGAGGCTATCCTCTTTGTTACAGAACAAAGAGAAGAGGAGGCACTGTCAGGCGGTCTGTCAGGAGAGGTGAAGGCACTGAGCTAGGAGGCCTGAAAGCATTCCCGTCTTTTGTTTATACTAGAATATTGTGACCTATAGACATAGTTCTGGTTGATTGCCATGAATGTTATGGGAGAAAGATTCTGGAATGGTCAATGTGTATAAAGATACAATACCTAGATTCCATAGGGATCCCTCAAAAAAAAAAAAAAAAAGAATTGGAAATGGGCTCTGTAGCTCCACAATCCAGTCTCATTGACTGTTGTTCTAACTGATGTGGGGGAATACACAAGAGATGCCGGTTAGTGAAAAGAAGTTCAATGCCTGCTGTACATCTTTCAATTGATAATCAACACAAGAGTCCCCTCAGTGAAGGATTACTTAACAGTAGGTATCTTGATCATGAGTACTACAGTAGACACTTGTTGGAAGTAAGGAGTTTTTGAGGTGGTGTCATCCACAGCAGAGAAAAACAAAGTGAGAAGCTCATGATAAAATTTAATAAAAATGGTCAAGGAGAAGAGAAAATACTACTAAACATGAACTGTAGATTCATGCTTTTAATTACAAAAATGGAGAATCATAGACTAATCTTTCAATTTGTTTTAAGGTCACCCAGAGTCAAAAATAAAATAACAGTAAATGCTAAGCATATAGTAAACTTGTGATCTTTAGAAAAAGAGGATAAGAAAGATGCCAACTAGGTTTCCTTTAAAAGTTCAATTTAAAAAATTCTAAGGGAAGTTCCTTTAAAAGCACCACAGTGTTTAGTTCCTATATCCTGATACATTACAGCTGGCTATTATAACTAAGTCTGTGTAATTCATGTTTCCATAAATGTTGCATACCAATTAAATTTTTGTAAAACTAACATTTTCTTGCTGGGTTGTATTTTAAGCTGATAGAATTCTTTGTAAGTTAGTCTTCAACAGCTCTAAAAACTTAAAGATTCCTCTTCCACCTAATCTCTTTATTAAAAAACAAGACTATAACTCTTTACTTTACCTAACCCAATGGTTCTAAAACTTGGGTACATGGATTACCTTGATAATCCCATCACTATGACATAGATCTGCACTGTTCTACAGGGTAGCCACTGACCACACAGGGCTACTTAAATTTAGAAATAATTAAAAGTAAATAAAATTTAAAATTCAATTCCTCAGATACAGTAGCCCCATTTCAGGTTCTTCATAGCCACAACTGACTCAAGGCTATGGACTCTAGGGATATGGACATTCCAGCCACTGTAGACAGTTCTATTGGATAGCATTGAATACATTACCTTCCCTGAAAAAAATATACAAATCTGCACACAACTTAAGTAGGATTAGGACTTGCCTAAACCTATAGCTTCCAGATTTAAGCCTCCCTTTAACTAAAAAGAATTTCCTTCTTCCATCCATTTATCTTTCTTAGATTGTATTTGATCCAATTTTATTTTCCCATGAGAGGTATCAAGGAAATACTTTTTACATTCACCAATTTACCCCATTCTTCTGAGCTTTGAACTTTCTTGATCCTATCATTCCACTCTAAGATTTGAATGGCAATCTTTAACACAACTTCCAGAAAAAAATTTCTAAGAACTTTAAAGATATTGTAGCCCAGACTTCACAAAGATGTATAAACCCTAGTTATGAAAAGCCTACAATTAAAGATAAGGTATCTCCTCCATCCAGAGTCCATGAGATCTAGGTACAAGCAATTTGAATTTCTAATTCTACTTAGATAAACATATATGATTTATAATTACTCTTTTAAAGTATTTATCTTCATGTTAAATATATTATTTTCAAACCAGTATTGGTTAAAAGTGATAGAAAAGAAAAAGGTAAGTTTATATAATTGCTTTATATTTTTATTTTGTATATTCTTGTATTTGAATATAAAAATATATATTTCTAAGAAACATTCCTTGCTAAGATTAAAAGAAATTATATTGATTAGTTTCTACTATAAATATTTATAAAAAGTACACTGTAAAAGAAAATTGCAATAACAGCTATATAATTTGATTGCAAGGACATACATGAATTAATGAGTTATATAGATGTGGGTAATACAGTAAGTTGAAACAATTGGATTTTGCAGTGAGTTTTGTCTTTAAAAAATGCTCAAATTGTACAGCCAAAAGATATATCCAATAAGCTTTTCATACTGATTAAATTTAAGAAAATATGTAATCCCCTGGAAGTAAACGGAAAGAAGAAAAAATAGATTTGGAAATCAGTATTTCTGAACAATGCTTTCTGTAGGTAGATATAATACTTCTCAATATGGTTAAAAAAGGGTTTTTTTAAACTGTTAAAGTTCACTTTGTTGGAAGATATGAATAATGTATCATAAATAAAGTAACCTTAACCTCACTATCAAGAAACATTCATTATTAATATTTTGGTATTTTTCTTTTTAGTTTTTTTCTCTCTGTACACAGACACATATATAACTGTAAAATTATTTAAGCATGAGGAAAATATACATGTATAAATAGTATAAGCAATACAGTGTCAGTACTAAAATACATAAATACTAAAGTTAACTTACCTTTTTCTTTAAGATTTCGAAATAGCTTTGATGATCCTTTCCAAACTGGTGGTGTTTCTGATAGCATTTGATTTAATTCCTGTTACATAAAGTATCATTATACTGATTAACATAACACATATATAACATAATATATAACATAGTATATATCATTATACTGATAAACAGGTAAGCCACTATTTATAAAATAGACCAAAAATATTTAAATGCCAATGCAAAAAAAATTCTCTGCTTAGAAGACCTCAGATAATGGCTGTATTTATACTACTATCTCTGTGGTCCATTCAACAGTAAAACCCAATGACCAAAAGTGTAAAAGTAAAAATGAGTGATAAAGATGCTACATTAAATTCAATTAGAGCTACAAAAAATTTCAGATAAATGTATTAATTGGGGATATATAGTACTCTTGCCTGGAAAATCCCATGGACAGAGGAGCCTGGTAGGCTGCAGTCCATGAGGTTTGCTAAGAGTTTGCTAACAACTGAGCGACTTCACTTTCACTTTTCACTTTCATGCATTGGAGAAGGAAATGGCAACCCACTCCAGTGTTCTTGCCTGGAGAATCCCAGGGACAGAGGAGCCTGGTAGGAGGCCGTCTATGTGGTCACACAGAGTCGGACACGACTGAAGTGACTTAGCAGCAGCAGCTGCAGCAGGGCTTCCTTAGAGAAGGCAATGGTGACCCACTCTTGTACTCTTGCCTGGAAAATCCCATGGACAGAGGAGCCTGGTAGGCTGCAGTCCATGGGGTCACTAAGACAGAACTGAGCGACTTCACTTTCACTTTTCACTTTCATGCATTGGAGAAGGAAATGGCAACCCACTACAGTGTTCTTTCCTGGAGAATCCCAGGGACGGGGGAGCCTAGTGGGCTGCCGTCTATGGGGTCGCACAGAGTCGGACACGACTGAAGTGACTTAGCAGCAGCAGCAGCACCTCTTTAGGCTAAGTGGAATGACTAGATTTTTCTTTAGGGGAGAACCTTAACTACCTCCTAAAAAATCACTGGTAAGATAAGGCACAGACTGAATTTACACCAAAACCATTTTTTTTTTAACTTTGTGTTGTGGACATTATGAGAGAATAATATAATTACTTCCTACCTTTAGCAGCTATTAACACTTTACCAATTTTGTTTCACTTATTTCTCTTTTCCCACTTTTCTTTTGTGGGGGACTGCAGGGCTTCCTAGGTAGCGCCTGTGGTAATGAATCTACCTGCCAATGCAGGAGATGTAAAAGACGCAGGTTTGATTGCTGGGTAGGGAAGTTGCCCTGGAGTAGGGAATGGCAACACATTCCAGTTTTCTTGCCTGGAAAATCCCATGGACAGAGGAGCCTGGCTGGCTACAGTCCATGTGGTTGCAAAGAGTTGGACATGACTGGGCACCAGCACCACCACATATATATATATATATATATATATATATATATATATATATATATATTATAAATGTGTATATATGAAATCTAATTAAGATAAAACACTGAATTTAAGTTCTGGGGCCAGTTAGAAAAGGATGGTTCCATGGAAGCCCTAGAAATGGTGCCCACCTAATGCAGGTCAGATATGATCAGCAGGTTTCACATACTGTCTGTTTTCTGTAGCCCATTTGGATTTAGGCAATTCTGGGGTAGATGAAGCAACTGGGCGACAGATTATACTGGGAAAGAATGAAGAGTATTTTATAGTGACTTAAAGAATGATGACATCAGATGAAGTGGGAAAACAGGCTATTGAGTTATTACGGTCACTGTTGAAATTTTTTCCTAATTTTAACCTAAATATTCAGTAAAGAATACACACTCCAATTGCTGATTAGTCAGCTTTTTTTTTTTTTTAATCAAGCAGAAGCGGGACTATTTTGCAAAATTTAAACATTTGACTCATGGCTCAGATACTAAAACAATTTTGTATTTATTGTGCATACTTGTGTTAAGAGCAACTAAGTGAAAATTATAAATAGGTTAATTGTGAAAAATTATTAAGGATTTGGTAAGATAACTTGAAATAATTTGAAATTAAAAAAAAAATTAGTCTGCTAAGTAACACAATGAAAAACAAACGAAACTCTAGCAAGTGCTTCTTTTCCAGATCTGATTTTTGCTACTTAAAAAGTGTGGTTCCCTAAAAGGCCCTGGCATCATTACCTTGCCAGACAGCTTGTTAGAAATGCACAATCTCAGATCCCATCCCAGACCTACCGAACCAGAATCTACTTTTAACAAGATCTATGAATGACTTTTATGTACACAAGTTTGAGAAACACTTTAGATGAATCCTTTCTGATGTGTGTCCTAAGTCACTTCAGTCGTGTCCAATTCTTTGCAACCCTGTGGACCATAGCCCATGTATATCAAAATGCTGTCCATGGGATTCTCAGGCAAGAATACTGGAGTGGGTTGCTGTGCCCTCCTCCAAGGGATCTTCCCCCCTTTCCCAATGTCGTTGTACCTTAAAAAGCCCTGTGACATTTATAAACCATCTTTTTCATTACTGAGCTGAGTTAGCAGACAAATAGGGAATCTCTGGGATGCCAAAGGCAGGAGAGGTATTTTTAGGGGATTTATAGAGTCCCTGAAGTCCATCTGTGAGTTCTTGCTCTCACTTCCTTCATACTGTTATTTCCGCACGGCAGGTAACAGATGCCACCAATGCTGAGTACTGTCTCACTAGGATAGCAATGGCACAGAGGTCAGAATTCACAACGACTAATGATGCTTAATGTTTAAACAACAGTAAATCCATAAAGATTTTTGTTAAAACAGGAGATTAAAAAGTATTTTGAGTATTCTTTATACACTTTCATTTATACTCTCTCTATTATATTGATATTACCTCTCTTTCTCCCTTTGAACTCTTTCCATGTATTAAACTCCATTTCTTCTACTCAGCAAAAATTTAAGACCAAAAAATCAGAGCTACCTTTTATTTGAGTTTCTTCTGTGTGCTTTTTTTTTTTTTCTGTGTGCTTAACAATAGCCTAATACACACTTCTTTTAATTCTAAAAATTCTCATTATGCATATATTACTGTGTCTTAAGATAAATAACTTACCCAGGATCACACAATTAATCAGTGACTGGCCAGATCCTTACTCACTCTAAGCAGTTTATTTTTGTAATAATTTAGTTCTGTCTGGTCTAGATCATCCAACTGACACATTGATCTTCTTTCATATCAATTTTAGGGACTTTTAAATTTTATTAAAATTTGTATTTCTGCTCAGGCTCGGACTCTCTCTCCCCACTCCCAGTGCCTATCTTAGTCTCTTAAAGGCAGTAGTATTGAAGACAGAGAATTTGATTGGCTTTTGTCCCTGGTTTCTGGGAGAAAGACTCCATATCCTTAGACCACACCAAAGTTTATGCTGAGGAGAAGAATCAGGATTGGGGCTGACCTTCAAAAACAACCCCATGACTCAAGGGTTGGGGGTGTGAGCTAGCCTGACCTCTGGGGAGGGAAGAAGAGAGGAGAAGAAACGGAGATTGAATTCATTTGTGTGGTCAATGATTTGATCAAGCGCAGCTATGCAATGAAACCGCCAATAAAAACTCTGGACACCAAGCTCAGAAGAGCTTTCAGGTTTGTAAACACATGGGTGTGCCAGGATGGGGCCATACCCTGATCCTCAGGAAGAAAGCACAGAAGCTGTGTTCGGAACCCTCCTACACCTTGTGTGTCTCTCCATTTGGCTGGCCTTGATTTGTTCCCTTATAATGATAATTATAAATTGGAAATCGAAGTACAGAATGTTTCTGAGTTCTATGAGTTGGTCTAACAAATTATTTAACTTGAGGGAAGTTGTGGGAACTATCTGAATTTGTAGCCACTTGGTCAGAAGTGTGGGTGGTCTGGGATCCCTTGAAAAGCAGCTGGCATCTGAAATGGGGGCAATCTTTTGGGGGATTGGGTCCTTAAATCTGTGGGGTCTGATGCTAACTCTGGATGGTGAGTATCAGAATTAAATTGCAGTACTGCAAGTAGGGACTAAATAAATATTTGCTGGATTGAATTCATTTACCTAGAATTACAGACCTTTGTTGGCAAAGTAATGTCTCTGCTTTTGAATATGCTATCTAGGTTGGTCATAACTTTCCTTCCAAGGAGTAAGCATCTTTTAATTTCATGGCTACAGTCACCATCTGCAGTGATTTTGGAGCCCAGAAAAATAGTCTGACACTGTTTCCACTGTTTCCCCATCTATTTGCCATGAAGTGATGGGACCAGATGCCATGATCTTCGTTTTCTGAATGTTGAGCTTTAAGCCAACTTTTTCACTCTCCTCTTTCACTTTCATCAAGAAGCTTTTTAGTTCCTCTTCACTTTCTGCCATAAGGGTGGTGTCATCTGCATATCTGAGGTTATTGATATTTCTACCGGCCATCTGGATTCCAGCTTGTGCTTCTTCCAGCCCAGCGTTTCTCATGATGTACTCTGCATATAAGTTAAATAAACAGGGTGACAATATACAGCCTTGACGTACTCTTTTTCCAATTTGAACCAGTCTGTTGTTCCATGACCAACCTAGATAGCATATTAAAAAGCAGAGACATTACTTTGCCAACAAAGGTCCGTCTAGTCAAGGCTATGGTTTCTCCAGTAGTCATGTATGGATGTGAGAGTTGGACTGTGAAGAAAGCTGAGCGCCGAAGAATTGATGCTTTTGAACTGTGGTGTTGGAGAAGACTCTTGAGAGTCCCTTGGACTGCAAGGAGATCCAACCAGTCCATTCTAAAGGAGATCAGTCCTGGGTGTTCTTTGGAAGGAATGATGCTAAAGCTGAAACTCCAATACTTTGGCCATCTCATGCGAAGAGTTGACTCATTGGAAAAGACCCTGATGCTGGGAGGGATTGGGGACAGGAGGAGAAGGGGACGACAGAGGATGAGATGGCTGGATGGCATCACCGACTTGATGGACGTGAGTCTGAGTGAACTCTGGGAGTTGGTGATGGACAGGGAGGCCTGGCATGCTGCAATTCATGGGGTCGTAAAGAGTCGGACACGACTGAGCAACTGAACTGAACTGAACTGACAGATGCCTTTTAAAGGATTTATACAATTTTCTTGAGTACAATTTTTTAAGTAAATACTTAATATATATGTTATAGGAAAATTAGGAAGTGCAGAAAATAAAAACAGATTGTGATCCAGGGATTAACCATAATTAAAATTTTTATTTAATCTCATTTTAATTTCATTCTTTATTTATTTTTTGTCATTCTTGTTGCAAATATTGAATAATTTTCTATGTAAAGTTTTGTAAGCATGATCATATTTTCCTGCCAAACATTCTTCATTTTCATTTTAATGGCTACAGAGCAGTTCTGAGTAACTTTTTATATTCTTAAAACCTGTGAACCCAGAAGAGATATTGCTTATGTGAATTATATTTAATTCTATTTAATGCATGTGGAAATAGAAATGATACTTTTCTTATCGGTCACACCCCATAGCTTGTGGAATCTTAGTTTCCTGACCAGGGATTGAACTGCGACCTCAGCAGTGAAAGTGCTGAGTCCTAACCACTGTGGTGGTGGGAGTTTAGTCACTAAGTCGTGTTCGACTCTTTGTGACCCTATGGATTTAGCCTGTCAGGCTCATCTGTCCATTGGATTTCCCAGGCAAGAATATTAGAGTGGGTTGCCATTTCCTCCTCCAGGGAATCTTCCTGACCCAGGGATCAAACCCAGGTCTCCTGCATTGCAGGTGGATTCTTTACCAACTGAACTACCAAGGAAGCACCCTAAGCACTGTGCCACCAGGGAAACGATATATTCCCAAGAAATGATATATTTTTAAAACACAAAAATACATAAGCACATATTCTATTATCTCTCAGAGTGATGATGTCATCACTCATCATGAAGCCTCTAGAAAACGCCACTGTACCCTTGTGAGAGAATGAGAGTAACAGAACAAGCAACTTCTCCGTTCATTATGAAGACAGTCTTGACTTTATGGATGCCCTGAAAAGGTCTTTGCATGTTAAGAAAAATCAGTTTATATTATTTTACAATGTGCTGCTTTATTCAACCCTATGTTTTTAGGCCTATTCATGTTGATAAACATAGGTCTTATGTATTATTCATTTTAGCTCTTCTTCATTTGTCCTTCATATGCCTACTTCACATTCTTTTATTAATCTTCTACTAATTGACATTTATATTGTTTCTGATTTTTTCAGGACTCCTGGTATAAGCATGCAAATGTTTCTCTTATATCTAGAAGTAGAATTTTTGATATGCATAAGATATTGCCAAATTTCTCTCAAAAGAGAAAATACCAACTTACATTCTCACCTGGTTCCTCCTTTCTATCCTTGATAATTACTGGTATTGTTAGATTTCTGGAAGCTGACTACTTGATGGGTGTAAAACAGTATCATATAATTGGTTTAATTTGCATATCCCTGATTACTGGTGAGGTTTGCATATCCCTGAATATATACATTTATTGGCCTCTCTGGCTATGTCCATCCATTATTTTCTTATTATCTTTTTTATGTTGATTTACAGGACTTCTATATAATTATAAGATACTTAGCCTTTTCTGTTCATAGGTTGCAAGCATATTCTCCCACGTCATACCTCTTTTAACATTGTTGACACTGTCTTTTGTGTGCCAACATTTTTAATATTTAATTTAGCAAAATTTGCCAATAATCTCCTTTGAGTTTAGCTTTATGTATATTTATACATGTACATATCACAATGTATGCATCATAAACATATATATATGTGTGTGTATATATATATATATATATATACACACACATATTTAATTGTGTGCATGCCTATGTATAGCAAGAGCTTTAACTTACCTGCTTGGAAAGTGACTTCCATGTTTTAGCAACTATAAAAAACAAACATAAAAAAGTGGATAATAAATACTTCATGTAATGTATATAAAAATCCAGTAACCATCTACATCATAACTCATGACACTGACTTTTATATCTAAAAGGCAAAGTTTTTTTTAACCTCAAGATGTGGACCTATGTATGTTATACATTTTGTATTGGTCTCATGTACTATAAACTATTCATAATAATATCAGTGGAGTAGAAAACATATTTTCCATAATCATCATCTCACTTTGGAGATTTCTAGATTTAAAAAGTAAATTAACTTACTCCAAGTTAAGTATCCTATGGGCTTAAAACACAAATAATGATATTCATTAAATGTTTTTAGAATATAAAATAATAGAGAAATTATAATTTTAAGGTGTTACCCGTGATCTCTGCTGTATTAATATCTCTGATTACAATTTGAAGGTTGGGTTTCTCTACAGTGAATGGGAAGGACAGGGCAAAGATAAAAAGAAATGAAGGAGAGAACAGGTGATGTTCTAGAAAGACTTGGCCTGTTCTCCACTCTTCTCTAAGAATGTTACAGTTAAATAAAATACTGGAGGTCACTTTCTCTTTCTGATTTCTCCTCACATCCCTGAAGACCTCAAACACTATAAGTCTTATAATATTAAAATAAGTGCAGTCAACAGTGCTGTTTCTTTGCTCAGATTTGAACACTGTGAATATATAATGCCTGTCCAAGAATTATCTCCAGGTTTGAATGTGATTAAGTCCTATAATACAGCTGTGTTAGCAACTAGTAAATATTAACTATTTCAGCTACAGCACAATAATGACAAGTAATATTTTTTCTCCATGGTCATGTGGGTTTTTTTATATAATTAACCATAGTTAATATAAATAATATATCAAATTCAAGATTATAAGATAGGCAGTTTTTGCTATGTACTTTTCTCTCTTTTAAGCAATGTAATAAGTCATTTTAAGATCACGAGGGAAGATCTATATTCTAAAATTTAGCAAACTGATTCCTATGAAGATAGTTTTCTTCTCTATGCAGTAACAACATCCTTTCTTTACCTAAGATAGTTAATATGGAACCCTGTAATCAAGTGATTAAAATCACAGGTCTATAAGGTAGACTTCAGCATTTAACCTTAATTATAATACTTTATACATTCACTGCGTAGACATCTTCATTTACATAGTGAACATAACAATGTAAATAATTTTATTATTCTGTTGCTTTTGAAATATAGCAGTAAGAAAGGAAGAAAAGTAAATGGTACAAAAGTACATGCATATGCTCTTATGCAATGTTCAGAAGGTATTTATCAGAAGAGGAAGTTAGACACTCTTGAGTTTTGTAGGGTTTATGAGATTTCCAGGGTAAATTATTCACAAAAGACATATTCATTCTGCCGGATATGTCATCATGTTCAGTATTACTGGCTTTTTAAAAAATAAAACTAAAGAGCCATTAAGATTGTTCTTCAAAGGATTCTCTGATTTTCTAAATTCTTTATTTCAAATGAAGTTACTGCATATATAAGGTAAAGAGAAACTTCATTCTTTTGGACATATTTTATTTCTTAGGCTATAGGTTGATGTTCATTATATTTTTAATACTTTTAAGTCTGAACTTTTTAAACAATAAATTCTTTAAAATTAAAAAGTACTTGAAGCTACATGAAAATAATTACTTATTTTAGCTCTAGATGGAAAATTTACCTTTTAGGTTCTATATAAGTAGGTAAAATAAATTTTCTTGATTTCAAACATAAAGTTATAATCAGTGATCTGATGTATATCTCAATTAACATTTATTTGAATTATAATTATTAAGCAAATGTTTACATGGCATAGCATTTTCCTGTTAATGTTGCCATAAAATTAAGGATTTTAAAAAATAATGGTTCTGAATTCAAGTGATAATGATGATGATAACAATGACACCTAGCAAAGCATATTAAGTGCCTACTGTATATTGGTATTACACTAAACATAACTGATATCATTCAATCCTCAAAAAACTTCCTAAGACTTTGTTACTTTCACTTTTATAAATGAAGAAACAGAAGACTAAATAACTTACTCAGGTTCTCAAAGCTCATAAAAAATGCCAAGGTCTAAACACAAGTCTGTCTAATTTTAATAGGCTACTTTGGTATGTATATGATTTAATATTCCATCTCTGAAGCATATTTTCTTTTTAGAGGTAAATATTTATTTTTAAAGCCCTATACTTTAAAAAAAAGTTTTTACAAATATCTTGATCTTTAGTTATCATTCTTAATTACAGCTTAGAAGTACTGATTAGAAATTAACTGATGTTGACAGAGAAGGAAAAATATCATATGACATATGACATCTCTTATATGTGGAATCTAAAAAGAAATGATACAAATGAACTACTTAAAAAACAAAAAGAGACTCACAGACTTAGGGAATGAACTTATGGTTGCCTATACACACTGTTGTTCTATTTAAAATGGATAATCAACAAGGTCCTATGTATAACACATGGAACTCTGTTCAATGTTATATGTCAGCCTGGTTGGGAGGGGAGTTTGGGGGAGAATGGGTACATGTATATGTATGGCTGAGGCCCTTTACTATCCACCCCATCACAACATTGTGAATCAGTTATACCCCAATACAAAATAAAAAATAAATTAATTAAATATAAAAAATAAACTAATGTTAATCTGAGTTTCTTGCTTAAAGAAAACACCTGACAATATTTGTTGTCAATAATAACATCTGAGATTTCAAGTGAAAATTAAAATTTTGGAAAGCTTGTATACACCATGCATTTGACAGCTTTCCAACAAGCAAAGACTTTTCTGATAAGATTCTGATGGTATTAGTGAATGTGATTTTTTAAAAAACATTGTACAGTGAAATATGGCAATATTTGACAGATCGATGTAATTTAATGAATCAATATTTTCTAGCTGATAGTACAAAATTATATTAATGTAAAGAAAAAAGAGCCATTCAAATATGCAATGTAGGCCAATGGATTTTAACAAAACAGATGACAAAAATGTCAGAGTCCACATTGCAACTAAACTTTAAGAAACTACCAGCAGCCAAGTATTGATATAATACCAAAGAAGAATATCTATGATTATTTGAAAAGGCTTTTGTAATACCCTTCCCTTTTCCTCCTTCAATATCTGTTAGGCAGATTTTGTTCATTTGTCGATACTTTCTGAAAACAAACACTGCAACAAATTGAACACAAAGGCAGATATAAGAATCCAGATGTCTTCTATTAAGTCAGACATTAAAGTGACTTTGTAAGAATGTACATAATGCCAAAAAGTTTGAGAACCACTGCCTTAACACATGGAAAAGTGAGAAACAATCAATCTACATTTACACTGTAGGAACCATGACATATTCAGAAAAGACACAGGAAGAATTCTTGTCCAAGTCTAACTGCAAAGCCAGTTCTCTGAGTTCTTCTGTCCAGGCTGGATATAAGAACTGATTTGGCAGAATAAGAACCTTTATCAAGAATATTAAAAATAAGGTGGGTGTTTAGTCTGATGTACTGAGAAAGAGGGAACAAATGAAATTTCTGAAAAGAAAAGATACCAGTAGGGGTTTATAAGAAGTATTAGTCATTGTATCTTTTGATACATAGTATCACAACATCATATCTTTTGAAGTATTACATTACTTGGTTAGTTGTTCTGAAAAACTTACACTGCTCCACAATTTTAAAAAATAGAGATAAGAAAAAATGTTATAACATTGTTGAGATAAACTTGAGAAATATACTTACTTTTGGGCTCATCTGTTGTAACAGCCAAAATAAAATCATATGGAGTCATGAACAACTGCCCTTCACATTCTATAGAAGCAAACAAACGAAATCGCCTTTCCCGAGATGTAGCATAGAGGTCCAGGTCTTCGACTTCTGTTCTGCCAACAGCAACCTGAAGTTAAGAAAGCAAGTAAGTCTGGACTGTGTGAAGCGACACTTCCTTCTAGAAGATACATGTCTTCAATTACGTTGAGAGGGAATTAACAGAGCAAAAGAAAAAAGGTGAAAATACATAATCATAAACAAATATCCACATGAATAAAATGAATTAACACTCAGAAGATCCTACTATGAATATCATTCAGATTCTGAAGACTTTACACTGGCTCTTTGAACTCGTGATTTCTTTCTTTAGTTTCAGTCTCGGAGAACGTTAAATTTCTGAGCTAGTAGTTTCTTCAGAAGGAACACCAACACTTGCTGAATGCCTACTATGTACTCTCTATATAGGCCTACTTATTTAATTAGAACTCTTTTTACTGTAGTCTATTAATCTTCTAAAAGAAGAAAGGGAAACCCTGACAAGCTGTTCATGGCAACAACTAAGGAAACCATTTAACAGCAGAGTTTAGATTTGTGCTAAAGTCGCTAACTCTAGATCACTAGGGTAGAGTTACCACCAATGATCACTCTGAATTCTACCCAAAGTTAAGATAAGCAGAATGAGGAGTGTGTGTGTATGGGGAGAAGGGAATCTCTTTTGTTTTCCTTAATTTTTAAAATCTTTCCTGGTAGATAGATAAACAATTTCTATTATTTATTTTCTTTGAACTGTAACAAAACTGTTAATATTTTTCTTCCTGATTCCAAAAGCAATGCATAGCTACTGTATATAATTCAGAAGACAGAATTTAAAAACTTGTAATTGTTTATGAATTTTTTGCCAAAAAATCAGGGTTATACTAAACTGTCTGGTTATCTGATTCTTTTTACTAATTAATATATCATTTTTCCATGGCACTAGTCTAGTTTTAGTAACAATGCAATATTACATAGTAAATGTTTGTTGCCTAACTAAATTAATGAATTCCACATGGTTGAATATTTAGGTAATTCATAGTACTTCACTACTATAAAACAATGTTATTAACATAATGGCCTGCCATGAAAATATTTAGATGTATCTATAAATAGTTCCTTGGGATTAATTCCTGGGAGTAAACTTATTGGTCAAACAGTCATTTCATACACATTATCGAGATACTTCCAGGAAGCTTATGGCAATTTACATGGCTATCAACAATATAAAATTATACCTTCACACATTTCACACAAAACATTTTATATCAGAAAAAAATTCTTCTTTAGGATGACAAACTTAATCTCCTTATTGCCTCTTCTAAGTCATTCCAAACTGTGTACAAACTTAAAATTATTTAAACATCCACTATTTTGAGAAGTTGTATCAAAACAGACAATAAGAACTTTCAGTAAGGAAAATACATTTTATATTTCTAAGTTACACCTTATTAAAAAAAAGCCAGGCAAATTATTAATCTTTTCTACTACTCTGAAGACTAAGACTTTTAAAAACATAATGGAAATAGTCAAATACAAAAATTTTTAAATGCCTTTTTAAAATGGCCTATACAACAGGTAGAATCTAGTCTCAGCCCTTAAAGAATATATGATCTATATAGGTGGACAAAATGCTAGTTGGAGGGACAAAAGGTACAAACATGGAAAAGAAAGTCAGAGTAAACAGAAGAAAAGCACAATAGACTGAGGTTAGTAAGAAGACTTCCCTGGTGGCTCAGACGGTAAAGAGTTTGCCTGCGATGTGGGAGACCAGGATTTGATCCCTGGATTGGGAAGATCACTTGGAGAGCATGGCAACCCACGTCAGTATTCTTGGCTGGAGAATCCCTTGGACAGAGAAGCCCTGGCAGGCTACAGTCCATGGGGTTCCAAAGAGTTGGACATGACTGAGCAACTAAGCACAGGAAGAACAACATATGAATTTTAATGTCAGGAAGAGATATGAGCATTCTAGGTTTACACAGCATATGTGAAGGTGGAAATCATCTTCCTGCAACAAAAGTTTTGCATTCATGGAAAAGTGTAGGTAAACTGTTAACAATTTCTGAGTGAAAGACTAAAGGACCGGGATTTAATCTGACAGAAAACAAAAATGGCCTTAGGAGATTCTTAAGTGAAGTAATGACAGAAAGAAAATGGTACTTTAGAAAGACAAAGCAACCTGGTAACAGAGATAAGATAGCTCAGCAATATATTAATAGCAAAGTCAGATAATCCATATATTGGGAAGTTATTTGGGCTCTACCATGGGTAAGGAGGGCTTCCCTCATAGCTCAGTTGGTAAAGTCTGACAGCAATGCAGGAGACCTGGGTTCAATCCCTGGGTTGGGAAGATCCCCTGGAGAAGGAAATGGCAACCCACTCTGGTATTCTTGCCTGGAGAATCCCACGGACAGAGGAGCCTGGCAGGTTACAGTCTATGGGGTCGCAAGAGTCAGACACGACTGAGCGACTAAAGTGCACATAGGTAAGGAGTCACTCAATCACTCAGTGTCAATAATAAGCAATAATTTCCCTGAATACTCCTCAGGGATCCATCTACCATCTTAAGTCTGCTTCTACATCTGTATCTCAGGGGCTTTTTCTTCCTCTCTGGGCAGGGGAACCAATCTTGTCTGTGACCATAGTTTATTCTCCTGTTTTCTTCTCGCTAAGCCATTTCCTTGGGTTGAGGTGGCCCCCATCAACCATGACTCATCTCCAGTGAATTTCCTAAAGGACCACTCGATGTGGGGCACTCACTGCTTCTGCACCATAATCTGAAGTCATGCTTCAATCTAACACCCAGAACCACAATTTTTGCCTATTTCCTATAACCTAACATGAACTTTATGTGTGACTTCCGCCCTTACCTGGTGCTGCCACTACTGCTCATGAGGTGCCTGCTGCTTTCTCATCAAACTATCCCTCCTTAGGCCTGGTCCCAGCACACCAAGCCTGCCTGCCTGCTGCAGCTGGCAATTTGATCTACCTATGAACTAATGCTGACAAATCCTCCTTTTCCTTAACTTCTACCAACAATCAATTAACAAAGCCTGTTGTTCTCCCTCTGATTTCTCACATCCACCCACTGCTACTACGTTTGTTTAAGCAATCACTACTTCCCTAAAATTTTAGTCATGGCCTGTGGTTTTTGCCTCTATTCTATGAGAGAAAGAAAGAAAAAAACACGTGGAACTGTGGAACAATTTGTATTCTTTGAACACAAGAAACAGTTTCAGAAGTTAAAGGTTTTCATTAAAACATCACTGTATGTATGAGTTCTACCTCTTGTTGCCTTAGCAGAAGTACCCGTCATTTTTGATAATGGCACTAGGTGCCTACTGGTCTATTTATCACCTTAAAAGGAGGTGTGGGGAGGAGTTTGGGAACGGTTTGTGCCACAAATACATATATTTATAAATATATATTTCTATCCCTAAAAGGGATATATATATACACACACACACACACACACACACACATATTTGGTATACATATATATGGCATATATATATATATCCTAAAGGGGAAGAATATAATTTACATATAAAAAAGATAACCAGAGCCTGAGTGCTTAAAAGGGCCTCCAGCTACTGCAGTTGTGTGGGTCCCTCCATTGCCTCTGCTCAATTTAGTGTGATAAATCACATGGTGTAATAATACACATTGTTGTTGTTCAGTCACTAAGTTGTGTCCAACTCTTTGCCACCTCCTGGACTGCAGCATGACAGGGTTTCCTGTCCTTCACCATCTCCTGGAGCTTGCTCCAAACTCATGTCCATTGAGTCGGTGATGCAATCCAACCATCTCATCCTCTGCCACCTCCTTCTTCTCCTGCCCTCAATCTTTCCCAGCATCAGGATCTTTTCCAGTGAGTCAGTTCTTGGCATCAGGTGATGAAAGTATTGGAGCTTCAGCTTCAGCATCAGTCCTTCCAATGAATATTCAGGGTTGATTTCCTTTAGGATTGACTGGTTGGATCTCCTTGCAGTCCAAGGGACTCTCAAGAGTCTTCTCCAGCACCACAATTTGAAAGCAACAATTATTTGTCATTCAGCCTTCCTTATGGTCCAGCTCACATCTGTACATGACTACTGGAAAAACCATAGCTTTGACTAGACGGACCTTTGTTGGCAAAGTGATGTCTCTGCTTTTAATTACTCTGTCTAGGTTTGTCATAGCTTTTCTTCCAAAGAGCAAATGTCTTTTAATTTCATGGCTGCAGTCACCATCTGCAGTGATTTTGGAGCCCTAGAAAATAAAATCTGTCACTGTTTTCACTTTTCCCCCATCTTTTTGCCATGAAGTTGGCATTGCTCAAATGAACCATAGATTGGTAGTAAGCAAAAAACAATTTTCTCATGCCATCACAGTAAACTGGCCTGATCCTAGAGCATTCTAGTTATCATTAGCTGGTAGGACTGGGCTCATCTGGCTGGAGGATCTGATGGGATAGAGCAAAACAGAAAATCAATACTTGGGTCAGTTTTTATACTTTCTGTTCACTTCCACTGACTTGTCTCTTCATACTCAAATACCATAATGCTTTAATTGGTATAGCTTTTGATCATGTTTTTGACTTTAGGTAAAGCAAGACTCCATATGACTGTCAAGCCTTTAAAAATATTTTTGCTGACTGATATGCAATCTTTTCTTCTATGTGAGATTTGAAATTAATCTATGAGGTTCTGTTTTTAAAATTCCACTGATACTTTGGGAGTACACTGAGTTTTGGTGCAATTTAGGATGACTTGACTATAACAAAAAAGCAGCAGACTCACAGATATAGAGTACTAACTAGTGGTTAACAGTGGGGAGAGGGAAGGGAGGCACAGTAGAGAGGTGCTGGAGTGTGAGATACAAACTCTTGGATGTAAGACAGGTTACAAGGATGCACAATCCAACACAACACAAGGAACACAGCCAATATTTTGCTGTAACAGTAAATGGAGTGTAACCTTTAAAAATTGTATAAACTGAATTTTTTTCAAAACTGCCTTTTCATTTTACAGCTGCTGGGAAATTGCATTTTACACATTTTAGGAAATTATTTCATGGGATTTGCTTAACATTCTTTTCAAGTTTGCTGAAAATGTTTAGGGAATCTTCTTCTAGCTCTAAAAAAAATGCTATCTTTTATTTTACTGAGAAATTACAAAACATTCTACATTTGAGTTCTATAATCTGTGTTGTTACTTACAAAAATAGAACATATACATGTGTCTGTATATATATACATGGAAATAAAATTTTCAAACACACCTGTAAAATAACAGCTATAATTTAGTCATAAAAATAAATAATGATCATTTTCAGGTAACTGTGGATCCTCTAAGTCATGCCAACATAAGTAAGACAAGTGGTTTAAGAAACAATAGAAATGATAAAAGTTACATTTTTAATTACTTCATCTTCCCAAAAGAAATTAAAAAATACTGTGTCAATGCAATTATTTTCTCTGGAATTTCCAAGCTCAGACCTTTGCAACTAGTACTTGGATGTTACTTCTTAAGGTACTGAAACGAAGGCCTTCAGGCCACATCATTATCCTTCCTGTGAATAACAGAAAGCAAAGGTTCACTGCCAAGGCACGGGCTCATGTTACATCAGGTCAGCAATTTGAAAATTTACTCTGTAGTAAGGTCTGGTTTTCCCAAGGAGGTAAGATTAAACGCCAGATAAAGGATTCACTACTTAACAATTAGAGAAACTGATGCCTACAAGCTGATAATAACCTAAAAAGATAACTTGAAACAATTATATCAATTATCTAAACACCGTAAAATGCATTACCTTTTAGCAGCTGAGAAATGGAGACCCGAGAAGAAAGGATGGAAGAAGGAAAAATAAAAACCATTTGTACTGAGTAAAATCATTTCAATTACTCATGCTTAGTAGTTTATTTTTAAAATGTTTTATGAAATCAAATCAGTACTAATTTTTTAAAGTAAAGAATGATTAAAACATGCATTTAATTTCATGTTGGATGGTGATCATTTGGTATGAGGCCCTACCATATATTGGCAAATGTACCAACATTTTTATAAAACATTAAAAAGCAAATATCATTTGAATTTATATCTTTATTTTATATTTTCTGGGCAAGAATCTTATGAGATGTGCATGAGATTCTATTCACATCTATTTTTATTCTAGCTAAAATGATGTTCATGGAAGTATTACATTTGGCTTTCTCAAATGGCTTCAGGCTGATTTAAAAGCTTCTAAGAAGATAAAAGGGGTAACATTTTCTTTGCTTGTTGGGTGGTCGAAAGGTTAAACATCAAGTTCTCAGTGTGGGAAAATCCCAAAGTCCTCTAAGGGAAATGTTTTGATGCTTGGTAAATATGTCCATTTGGAAATATATACAACTAAAGATCAGTCAAGAAGCACTTCCCTGGCTGAGATCACATTGGGAAAAAAAAGTAACTGACCAATTATTTTAAAGTCTCCACTTGCACTGTTACATTAGCTTACATTACAGGATTCTTTATAAGTTTACAAAGTACCTTCACATATATCATCTCATTATTTGATAGGACGGTAGGCGAACGTATCTCTGAGGTGTTGGTAATCACAGTAGTTTGATATGTACACCTAGCCTCTTCCTAGGGCCTTGCTCCAGCAGTGACCTCCCCTGCCTTTCCTACCTCACTGTTTTCACCTCTTCCACTCCCACTGAGTGCTTCCCTTCAGCGCACACACATTTCTCCCATTTGGAAGCTTTCCGACCCACCTCTCCATCCAGCTTGTCACAGCAGATTTCCTCTGTTTCAGCAAGTTCTCCCCTTCACCACTCCACTAATACTGCTGGTCAAGGTCACTGATGACCTCCATGTTGCTAAATCCAGAGGCCAATTCTCAGTCAATTCAACTTACAGCATCTGACCCAGTTGATAACTCTCTTTTCCTTGCAACAATTTTTCCTGTCTAAGTCCACCCATTCCTCATTTCCCTCCTATTACCCAGGCAGTTCCTTTTTGGTACTTTTGTTGATACTGCCCTAGGCCAGTCCTTGGACTTCCTCTCTTTTTTGAATCTATACTTACTTCCTTAATCATCTCATCTAGCCTTTACAGATTATAAATATACTGACAAATCCAAAATTTCCATCTCCAGCATTCTGTGATAATATAAATTCCATGAAGGCAGGAATTTTTGTCTGAGTGGTACACTTTTGCTTCCCCAGTGCCTAGAAGAGTTTCTGGCTTTGAGCAAGCTCTCAAATATTTGCTGAATAAATGAATGACTGAATATGGTTGTAAAACTTACCGTAATTGTTAAATAAGGATTCCCGTAAAAGTTAAAACATACTATTAAAAAACCCAGTTGATAACTCTCTTTTCCTTCCTCAGTGATCAATGCAAGCAAATAAAGGAAAACAACAGAATGGGAAAGACTAGAGATCTCTTCAGGAAAATTAGAGATACCAAGGGAACATTTCATGCAAAGATGGGCTCGATAAAGGACAGAAATGGTATGGACCTAACAGAAGCAGAAGATAGTAAGAAGAGGTGACAAGAATACATAGAAGAACTGTACAAAAAAGATCTTCACGACCCAGATAATCACGATGGTGTGATCACTGACCTAGAGCCAGACATCCTGGAATGTGAAGTCAAGTGGGCCTTAGAAAGCATCACTATGAACAAAGCTAGTGGAGGTGATGGAATTCCAGTGGAGCTATTTCACATCCTGAAAGATGATGCTGTGGAAGTGCTGAACTCAATATGCCAGCAAATTTGGAAAACTCAGCAGTGGCCACAGGACTGGAAAAGGTCAGTTTTCATTCCAATCCTAAAGAAAGGCAATGCCTTTCTTTGAATGCTCAAACTACCACACAATTGCACTCATCTCAAATGCTAGTAAAGTAATGCTCAAAATTCTCCAAGCCAGGCTTCAGCAATACATGAACTGTGAACTTCCAGATGTTCAAGCTGGTTTTAGAAAAGGCAGAAGAACCAGAGATCAAATTGCCAACATCTGCTGGATCATGGAAAAAGCAAGAGAGTTCCAGAAAAACATCTATTTCTGCTTTATTGACTATGCCAAAGCCTTTGACTGTGTGGATCACAAGAAACTGTGGAAAATTCTGAAAGAGATGGGAATACCAGACCACCTGACCTGCCTCTTGAGAAACCTATATGCAGGTCAGGAAGCAACAGTTAGAACTGGACATGGAACAACAGACTGGTTCCAAATAGGAAAAGGAGTACGTCAAGGCTGTAGACTGTCACCCTGCTTATTTAACTTCTATGCAGAGTACATCATGAGAAACGTTGGGCTGGAAGAAGCACAAGGTGGAATCATGATTGCCAGGAGAAATATCAATAACCTCAGATATGCAGATGACACCACCCTTATGGCAGAAAGTGAAGAGGAACTCAAAAGCCTCTTGTTGAAAGTGAAAGAGGAGAGTGAAAAAGTTGGCTTAAAGCTCAACATTCAGAAAAAGAAGATCATGGCTTCTGGTCCCATCACTTCATGGGAAATAGATGGGGAAACAGTGGAAACAGTGTCAGACTTTATATTTTTGGTCTCCAAAATCACTGCAGACGGTGACTGCAGCCATGAAATTAAAAGACGCTTACTCCTTGGAAGGAAAGTTATGACCAACCTAGATAGCATATTAAAAAGCAGAGATATTAGTTTGCCAACAAAGGTCCATCTAGTCAAGGCTATGGTTCTTCCAGTGGTCATGTATGGATGTGAGAGTTGGACTGTGAAGAAAGCTGCGTGCCGAAGAATTGATGCTTTTGAACTGTTGTGTTGGAGAAGAGTCTTGAGAGTCCCTTGGACTGCCAAGGGACAAGAAGTCCATTCTAAAGGAGATCAGTCCTGGGTGTTCATTGGAAGGACTGATGCCGAAGCTGAAACTCCAATACTTTAGCCACTTCATGCAAAGAGTTGACCCATTGGAAAAGACCCTGATGCTGGGAGGGATTGGGGGCAGGGGAAAAGGGGACGACAGAGGATGAGATGGTTAAATGGCATCACCGGCTCGATGGACATGAGTTTGGGTAAACTCCGGGAGTTGGTGATGGACAGGGAGGCCTGGCGTGCTGTGATTCATGGGGTCGCAAAGAGTCGGACACGACTGAGCAACTGAACTGAACTGAACTGATTAAAACACCAATAATTACCTGATACTAACAGGAGTGGGGAAAGTGATAAGAGGAAAACATGTTCAATGATGTGTCTTTTTTTGGAATGGTAAATTTTCTTATACAAATTTATATCAAGTTTTAGATGTATGTATTAAAATATATACAGTTTGTTAAAGTGATATGTAACCACTTGGAGACTGGAAATAGGATGTATAACTTTCAAACCACTAGAGGAAGAGAAATGATATAGGAAGAAAGAGCAATCTAATGCCAGGTGATAAGGGGAAAGAGATAATAACACATATACATAATACAGCAAAAACTCATGCAAACATGTCCACAATTATAATAAGCAAGATTGGGTTAAACTCCTCCATTAAAATGAGAAACTCTCATATTGTGTTTTTAAAAAAAACTATTAAATGTTCCTTACAAGAATAAAACAATACGAAGAGTGTTTGAAAATACACAGAATTAAGAACCAAAAGCGTTAAATGGGACAAAGAAAGATTCACCAAGAAGGTACTATACACATGAACAAAACAGCTTAAAATTATATGGTAAAAAAATTGTTAAAAGAATGCAATCTGATCAACTCACAATCATGGCTGAGATGTCAATACTTCTTTACTAGAAATGGATACATCAAGTGGAGAAACAAGAAAAAGGATCTGAATAATAAACAAAGAAGGTGCTTATTAACTTTGATTTCAGTAAACAGAGAATATATAAACTTTATTAGTCATCATGAAAACATCAGTAAGATAAAACTGTGAAAGTTATACAGGTTTAATGAAATATTCATATAGTAGAGGATTATACAGGAGTGAAAATAAACTAGAAGTACATGTGTCTAGATGGATACACTTCTTAAACATTAACTTAAAAGACAAATTATAAAAAGGTAGGTACTGTTTATATAAAATGTTTTATAGTTGCAAAATAAGTGTATACTATTCAGAGATACATCCATTTGCAATAAAACTATGGAAACTTATGGGAATGATAAAATGGTTATCTCTTTGGGGAAGAGAGGATCATGACAAGAGAAGGTACATATGTTGGTAGTTTTTTCTTTAAGCTGCTAGTACATACACAGCTAATACGCACTATAGCATTATTGTCTATTTAAAAGTTAGATATGTTCCATTTTAAAAAACAAATTCTTTCAAGGCTTATTCCCTGATGCACATGGGAAAATGCTAAAAAGACTAAAAGAAAAAAGGCCACTTCAGAAAATTTAAGATACACTATTAAATATTGATTGGATTAAAAAAAGAAAGAAAAACTGAGATTATAAGCTTTTTGAAAATAAATGACACTTAGGAATTTACAAAGAGCCCTCTGTATAATTTGGTCAATGCCATTACTGACATAAAAAAATTCATCTATGCATTTCCTATAAGAAAAATTAAGAATTTAAAATTAATGAACTAAGGGTTTATTTACATAGAAACTAAAAAAGAGGATAAGAACTCAGGAAGTTAAAAAAGAGGATAAGATAAATTTGATGAAAATAGAAGGGAATAGACAATAAAGATAAAAGCAGAAATAAAGTCCCCCAATAAAATAGTAAACACAAAAAGTGGCATTTGAAAAGATGTAATAAAACAGACAAACCTCTATCAAAGTCTGATTTAAAAAAAAAAAAAAACTGAAAATGAATAAACATTAAACTTGAATTATGACCTATCCATAGTTTGGAAGAGCATCCAAATATAAGAAGAGACCTATAATATATTGATATCTCAATATAATATCAGTTTAAAAGGCAAGAACAATACGTACAGTATGGTCACATTTTTGCTAAAAAGGAAATGATATGTGTTTAGTTTACAGGCCTGTAAAATACATTTTTAACAGCACTGAGTGCAGAAAAGCATTTGTGACCTATAAAGTAGAAAAAGGATTTAATATTTCGGCATATTCTAAAAATCAGTCAATAAAAAATAAAAGTTGGCAAAGGATATTAATGGGCAATCCCCAGGAAACTATAAACAAACAAAAAATTCTCCACCTCACTAACAATCAGAGAAGTAGAAATTATAACAATCATGGTAAATCATTTTTCATACTCAAATTTGGAAAACAAATTTGACAAAGTGAAAGGGGACACTGGAAGCCCATTACTTATTGCTGGCAAAAGTATATATTAGTATAACCGTTTTAAAGAACAAATTGATAGTTTCTATCAAAATATAATAGCTATGGACCCAGCAACTTAACATTTGCATGTACAAAGAACCCTGGATAGTCACTGTAGCACAGTTAACAGTGGAAAAATAGAAACAATCAAAATTCCCATCAGTAGAGCAATGGTTAAATAAATTATGGCACATCACTAGAGTGGTCTGTGGTCATTTAAAAAGGATTCAATTAGGTAGATCTAGAAGTGGTTTTATGGTAAGAGCCACAAGACACATAGCAGAGTGAGGAAAAGCAAATTACGGAAGAATGGGTAAAAAATAAAAAGCTAAAATCAAAAAAAGCTCATTCTTAAACATAAATCATTTATATATCACATAAATACATACACATATACACATGCATACATAGACATATGTGTATAGACAGAAAAAATTGTGGAATGGTGCATTATTTCTTAAAAAGCAAACAGAATATATATTAGCTCCACTTTACAAAAGAGTTAGCTTAGCCCAGCATCTAGAGAGGACTTAATCAGGGCCACTTAGGCAGCAAATGAGTCTGAGACCAAAACTCAGGTTTCAGGACACTCAACTGAGTGTTCTTCCACATTACACAACTTGGTACACTGAAATACAAGGGCACCGATTTTACAATCCTCCAGGCCTATGTTCAAACGCCAGTTTCAATACTTCCTAATTAGGTAAGCTTGGGAAAAAGAGATTTCTAAACTTTAGCATTTTCACTGTAAAATGGACAAATTAAGACTAACTCTGCTAGCTTCCCCCAGTGGCTCAGTTCGTAAAGAATCCACCTGCAATGCAGGAGACCCAGGTTCGATCCCTGGATTTGGGAGATTCCCTGGAAAAGGAAATGGCAACCCACCCCAGCATTCTTGGCTGTAGAATCTCATGGACAGAGGAGCTTGGCGGCTACAGTCCATGGGGTAACAAAGAATCAGACACGACTGAGCGACTAAACAGCGAACGTTAACCACAAAGTGTAAACGTTACATGAAAATTAAATGAGAAGACTCCCATCTCCTCTGGTCAATAAAATCAGTTTATGCAGAGTATCCTATGTGTTAATCAGCAGGGTCCAGAAATGGTCTTTGACATCTCAGATCCACGCGTATATTTGCCAGCTCAGTACTTCCCTGTCACTTTAAGTTGGGAGTTCTCTAAATACATCCATGGTGACCAAACAATTCCAATTGCCTGACATTTCCTTGTGGCTCCCATCTGCTTCATGTGCTACGACCTTTCTCTCAATCATCCTGACTCAGCTCCAAACATCTAGATTATGCAATATGTGCATATTGCATATGTGGTATTATGCAATACCACATATTCTACTGATTTCTTGAGAGTGATGGCTGACCCTCAATGACAAAACCTCTGGCTATGCAGAGAGCCATTGTCTTTGGGGCCTGATTACATAATCACTCCAGTTTTTCTAGGTTACAACTGAAAGAAACAAACACGCCATACCATTAATAGTCAGCTATTTTCCTTAAATAAGTCACCTTGAATTTACCTGCAGCTATAACAAAATAGCAGAGACTGGATGGCTTAGCGACAGAATTTACTTTGTCACAGTTCTGGAAGCTACAAGTCCAAGATCAAGGTGCCAGGACTGAGGTGGTATGATCTCTCTGGTTTGTAGATTGCCACGTTCTTTCTACATCCCCACATGGCCCTTCTGCAGGGTGTGGGCACAGAGACAGACGGCAAGCTCTCTGGTGCCTCTGCTTACACTAGTCCTATAAGATCAGGAGTCCACTCTCCTGACCTCATTTAACCTTAATTACTCCCTTGGAGGTCTCACTTCCTAATACAGCCCTAATTGAGGGGTTAGGGCTTCAGCATATGAATTTTGGGGAGATACAGACCATTCAGTCCAGAACACCAACCACAGAGCAACCCACCTGCCTTGTCCTTTATTCACATATATAGTTCTTAAAAATGCTCTTTTATAGGCCATTCCCATCAAGTTGGCAATTTACTCTCTGGAAGAACTTGAATATTTGGAGATTTAACTATGTTCCCTCTCTTTTGGATAATTTATAAACAACCAAACAAAAAACATTAAATAAAATCAGTCTTGACTCCTCAACCTACCTGTACCCCAGTGGGGGTGAGGGTGGTGGATCCCTGCTTGCTAGTAACAACTTGAGATTCCCGGCCCAACTAACCTTGGCCTGTATGCATCCCAGCTGGGGGTTGGGGGTGGGGTGGGGGCAGGCATTTCCAGTCCAGGATTCCCTGTCTGCCAACACTGGCCCAGGGGTACCCCAGCAGAAGGCTTGCAGGCTGCCAGTCCCAGCTTGTGGTTCTTTCTATGCCAGCCTCGACCCAGCAACTTGGACAAACTCTAGCAGTGAACACACCTCTTCCAACGAGGCCTGATTCCCAACCAAGGGAGGCCACCGCTGCTGCCCTTCCAACTTTGTTCCTTCCTTGGGTACCCTCTCTTAGCCCAAGGGTATTCTTTATAATCCTGATTCCTTCTTAGTAGCTAATCCCCGTAAATGGTTAATATTTCTTTATACTGAGTCTTAACTGTTCAAGTTACCATGTGGCTTTTGTTTCTGACTGTTGAAATTATTATTGAAAAGGATAAACAAGTTTTAAAATGATGTAGTTTGGGTAGTTTATTCCCATTACACTGGCATTAAATTTTTTGGAAGAACTTAAATGTTACCTGAATTTAATAGAAAGAAAAGCTGAGAAGGCATTATCTGGGACAAAGTTTATAAAACTACTGCCTTCATTTATAAAACAGATTTAAAAATTAAGTCTGGAGAAGATTAAGGGATGGGAACAAAATTAAAGCAACTACTAATAATAACCCAATAAAGTATTCAGTTCAGTTCAGTTCAATTGCTCAGTCATGTCCGACTCTTTGTGACCCATGGACTGCAGCACATCAGGCTTTCCTATTCATCACCAACTCCCGGAGCCTGCTCAAACTCACGTCCATCGAGTTGGTGATGCCATCCAACCATCTCATCCTCTATCGTTCCCTTCTCCTCCCGCCTTCAATCTTCTCCAGCGTCAGGGTCTTTTCAAATGAGTCAGCTCTTCATATCAGGTGGCCAAAGTATTGGAGTTTCAGCTTCAGCATCAGTCTTTTCAATGAATATTCAGAGCTGATTTCCTTTAGGATTGACTGGTTGGATCTCCTTGCAGTCCAAGGGACTCTCAAGAGTCTTCTCTCAACACCACAGTTCAAAAGCATCAATTCTTCAGCACTCAGCTTTCTTTATAGTACAATTCTCACATCCATACATGACTACTGGAAAAACCATAGCTTTGGCTAGACAGACCTTTGCTGGCAAAGTAATGTCTCTGCTTTTGAATATGCTGTCTAGGTTTGTCATAGCTTTTCTTCCAAGGAGTAAGTGTCTTTTAATTTCATGGGTACAGTCACCATCTGCAGTGATCTTGGAGCCCAAGAAAATAAAAGTCTCTCACTGTTTCCATTTTCTCCCCATCTGTTTGCCATAAAGTGATGGGACTTGATGCCATGATCTTAGTTTTCTGAATGTGGAGTTTTAAGCCAACTTTTTCACTCTCCTCTTTTACTTTCATCAAGAGGCTCTTTAGTTCTTCTTTGCTTTCTGCCGTAAGGGTGGTGTCATCTGCATATCTGAGGTTACTGATATTTCTCCTGGCAATCTTGATTCCACCTTGTGCTTCTTCCAGCCCAGCGTTTCTCATGATGTACTCTGCATAGAAGTTAAACAAGCAGGGTGACTATTATACAGCCTTGATGTACTCCTTTCGCAGTTTGGAACCAGTCCATTGTTCCATGTCCAGTTCTAACTTTCTAATAAAATATTAGAAAGAGTAAAATGATTTTGAGATTAAAAAACTATATAGGTGACATAGACCTTACAGATTCAAATCAACCATCCCTACACCTAATTGGTAGAGTGTGTTTCAATATGGTTGTATTTCCCTATTGCTAGTGATATTAAGCATATTTTCATGTATTTATAGGTCTTTTGAATATCTTACTCTTGAATTGCCTATTCAGACCTTTTGTCCATTTTTCTATTGTGTCGTTTTTCTTATTAATCTGTAGATCATCACTATATATTCTGGATACTTACTTCATGGGAGTGCTATGTATCTTAAGTATCTTCTTCCATTTCAAGACTTCTTTGTATTTTCGTAGATATTTTTGTTTTAATGAAGTGAATGAGAAAAATGAGTGTTTTCCATCCTTATTTTGAAAATCCTCCTCCTCCTAGGGTCAAAATTTCATTTTCATATATTTTTCTCTAAATATCTTAAAGTTTCACTTATCACCTTTAAGGCTGTAATCCACCTGGGTTATTATTGCAATGGGGTAGGCGTCTAAATTTACTTTTGCTTCCCACACAGAACACTTCAACTGTAATCAAGTCCTACCGTTTTGTGTATCACTGTTATCCAATATTTGAGATCATTTGGTTTAGCTCTCAAGATAATAGTAATTATTGTTGTAATATGTACTCAATATTTAAGATTTACTTTATCTTTACCAATTCATTTACTGTTGCTTCTTAAATTTCACCCTTTTTTCATGTTCATTTCTTCCTGATAGTCAATCTTTAATAGTTCCTTCAATGATGATCAGAGATTGGTAAGCAATCTCAGACTTATGAAAAATGAATTTATTTTATTCTCATTCCTAAATGATAATTTATCTAGGTAAAGATATCTAATGGTAGTTATTTTCTCTTACCTCTTTGAAAATAGTTATCTCCTGACTTCTATCCATTGTCACAAATTAGTCTTCAATCAGGCCAATAGCCATGCCTTTCTAGGAAACTGGTTCTATCTTCCTTTATTTTTGATTTTCAGTTTCACTATAATCTGACCATTTTTATTTATCCTGCTCAGGACTGTTTATGCTTCCTGAATCTGAGGATTAATGTTTGTGTTCCTTCTAAGAACTGTTCAGGTATTCTCTCTTAGAATACTGCTTCTCATTCTCTCTGTTCTCTGAGCCTGTAATCCCTAATTGAGGAATTTTAGACCCTTTCAGTCTATCTTGCACATCTCTTAAACACGCCTTAGTATTTGCCATTTCTTTTTTAATTTTATTTTTGGCTGTGATGGGTCTTGGTCACTGCGCGGGCTTTTCTCTAGTTGAGACAAGTAGGGGCTACTCTCTAGTTGTGACCTCACAGGCTTCTAATTGTGATGGCTTCTCCTGCTGCAGAGCATGGACCCTAGGGAACTCAGGCTTCAGTAGTTGCGGCCTACAGGCTGTAGAACACAGGCTCAGTAGTTGTGGCACACGGGCTTAGTTGCCCCACAGCATGTGGGATCTTCCTAGACCAGGGATCTAATCCATTTCTCCTGCATTGGCAGGTGGATTCTTTACCACTGGACCACCAGGGAAGTCCTGCCATTTCTTCAAAAGTGTGTTACATTCTGTGTAGTTCTTCAAAATTATCTTCCAGATTACTAATTGCCTCTTCAGTTATGTTTTATATGCTGCCTAATCTATCCAACCTCAAAGACCGTATTTTACATTGTGGGAAGTTCTATTTGATTCTTTATTATAATCTACCATTCTTCATACTGATTTCCCATTATGTCTTTAGTTAGTTAGTTAGTTCAGTCACTCAGTCGTGTCCGAGTCTTTGCGACCCCATGAATCGCAGCACGCCAGGCCTCCCTGTCCATCACCAACTCCCAGAGTTCACCCAGACTCACGTCCATCGGGTCAGTGATGCCATCCAGCCATCTCATCCTCTGTCGTCCCCTTCTCCTCCTGCCCCCAATCCCTCCCAGCATCAGAGTCTTTTCCAATGAGTCAACTCTTCGCATGAGGTGGCCAAAGTACTGGAGTTTCAGCTTTAGCATCATTCCTTCCAAAGAAATCCCAGGGCTGATCTCCTTCAGAATGGACTGGTTGGGTTTCCTTGCAGTCCAAGGGACTCTCAAGAGTCTTCTCTTTAATCATTCTGAATATCCTTAATTGACAGACTCAACCAAATGATCCTATTATTAAACTGTGAGGAATATAATCACTCAGTTTGCTGAGTTTATGAGTTTATCTTCCTAGAGGCCTTCTCTGTAGAAATTACAGGTGGCCGGTGTTTGGGGCATCTCCCTCAAAGAAGTTTTGCATTTTTTTCTGCCGGCTTTATCAGTTTGTTTTTTTTTTTCACCCAGGGTAATAGAAGTGCTAACTCTAAACCCATAGGAGGCAGTGTTGTTGTTTATTTGCTAAGTCATGTCCAACTCTTTTTTTTTTTTTTTTAATTAATTTTTTTTTTTTTTTTAATTTTATTTTACATGTCCAACTCTTTTGCAAACCCATGAACTGTAGCTTACCAGGTTCCTCTGTTCAGGGATTTCCCAGACAAGAATACTGGATTGGGTTGCTATTTCCTTCTCACAGGGATCTTCCCAACCCAGGGATTGAACTCACATCTCCTGCATTCTCAGGTGGATTCTTTACCACTGAGCCACCTGGGAAGCCCCATGAGGTAGTGTGGGACCATTTTTATACTTTCTCAGGAGAGTCCTTTTTTCCACTTAGAGCCCATGCAGACATCTTCAGACTTCCCTGTCACTGCTTAGTACCGGGAGGGAGAGGAGGGGTCTGGGGAATCACTTGTTCATCATTTGTTCTGTTGCTGTAGGCTCTGGCTTTAGGGAGATGGAATTTCAGTTCCAACTTTCCAAGGTCTTGTCTCCTGTCCCCACGAAGGCCTTAAAATCCAAACCCCCAGGATTCTATGAATACTGACTCACTGCTCTCTCACTGAAGCCACAGCTCACACTATTCTAGCTCCTAGTTTCCTCTTTACTTCTGCCCTGGCAATTTCCTTTAGTTTCTTAAAAGGGCAAAATGGTATTTAAAAGGATGTTTAAAATATTTTGATGACAGATTATGGAGCATGCTGTATGGATAAAACCAAGGTCTAAACCATTTATTTTATTAAGTGAACATCCCATAATTTATTTAGGAGCATTTTCTTTTCACTTAAAAGCTGTTCTCCCAACACAATATATTTCACAACCAACAAAGACCAATATATACCAACTGCTCATTCTCTAGTTTTTCCTTAGAAAGAGGACTCGTGTTTAGCTGGGCCCAAGAGCACACAGAACAAGGTCATATCTCTCAGGCTTTGTTGCAGTTGGATAGGCCGTTTGATTAAGTTTTTGCTAATGTAAATAAAACCGTTTTTGAGACTTCCTGGAAAGTCAACTTAAAAGCTGCTGACTCAGCCAGACAAGGCACAGGAGTGTAAAGGCAAGGTCATCATTCTGACTTCTTTCTCCTGACCTCAAGCCAACTGCTCCTCATGGCACTTTGCTTTTACTTATTTCAACCTATGTTATTTCCATAATCACTTTAATCCCTGAGTTTAAAGCTGTGGCACAGGGCAATCAGTAGTAATGTACAGATGTGAGAGGTGGACCATAAAGAAGGCTGTTCAGTTCAGTCGCTCAGTCATATCCAACTTTTTGCGACCCCATGAATTGCAGCACGCTAGGCCTCCCTGTCCATCACCAACTCCCAGAGTTCCCCCAAACTCATGTGCATTGAGTTGGTGATGCCATCCAGCCATCTCATCCTCTGTCATCCCCTTCTCCTCCTGCCCCCAATCCCTCCCAGCATCAGGGTCTTTTCTAATGAGTCAACTCTTTGCATGAGGTGGCCAAAATATTGGAATTTCAGCTTCAGCATCAGTCCTTCCAAAGAATACCCAGGACTGATCTCCTTTAGAATGGACTGGTTGGATCTCCTTGAAGTCCAAGGGACTCTCAAGAGTCTTCTCTAACACCACAGTTCAAAAGCATCAATTCTTTGGCGCTCAGCTTTCTTCACAGTCCAACTCTCACATCCATACACAACCAAAGGAAAAACCATAGCCTTGACTAGACGGACCTTTGTTGGCAAACTAATATCTCTGCTTTTTAATATGCTATCTAGGTTGGTCATAACTTTCCTTCCAAGGAGTAAGCATCTTTTAATTTCATGGCTGCAGTCACCATCTGCAGTGATTTTGGAGCCCCCAAAAATAAAGTCTGACACTGTTTCCACTGTTTCCCCATCTATTTGCCATGAAGTGATGGGACCAGATGCCATGATCTTTGTTTTCTGAATGTTGAGCTTTAAGCCAACTTTTTCACTCTCCACTTTCACTTTCATCAAGAGGCTTTTGAGTTTCTCCTCACTTTCTGCCATAAGGGTGGTGTCATCTGCATATCTGTCGTTATTGATATCTCTTCTGGCTATCTTGATTCCAGCTTGTGCTTTTTCCAGTCCAGCGTTTCTCATGATGTACTCTGCATAGAAGTTAAATAAACAGGGTGACAATATACAGCCTTGACATACTCCTTTTCCTATTTGGAACCAGTCTGTTGTTCCATGTCCAGTTCTAACTGTTGCTTCTTGACCTGCATATAGGTTTCTCAAGAGGCAGGTCAGGTGGTCTGGTATTCCCATCTCTTTCAGAATTTTCCACAGTTTCTTGTGATCCACACAGTCAAAGGCTTTGGCATAGTCAATACAGAAGAAATAGATGTTTTTCTGGAACTCTCTTGCTTTTTCCATGATCCAGCGGATGTTGGCAATTTGATCTCTGGTTCTTCTGCCTTTTCTAAAACCAGCTTGAACATCTGGAAGTTCACGGTTCATGTATTGCTGAAGCCTGGCTTGGAGAATTTTGAGCATTACTTTACTAGCATGTGAGATGAGTGCAATTGTGCGGTAGTTTGAGCATTCTTTGGCATTGCCTTTCTTTGGGATTGGAATGAAAACTGACCTTTTCCAGCCCTGTGGCCACTGCTGAGTTTTCCAAATTTGCTGACATATTGAGTGCAGCACTTTCACAGCATCATCTTTCAGGATGTGAAATAGCTCAACTGGAATTCCATCACCTCCACTAGCTTTGTTCATAGTGATGCTTTCTAAGGCCCACTTGATTTCACATTCCACGATGTCTGGCTCTAGGTGAGTGATCACACCATCATGATTATCTTGGTCGTGAAGATCTTTTTTGTACAGTTCTTCTATGTATTCTTGCCACCTCTTCTTAATATCTTCTGCTTCTGTTAGGTCCATACCATTTCTGTCCTTTATCGAGCCTATCTTTGCATGAAATGTTCCCTTGGTATCTCTAATTTTCTTGAAGAGATCTCTAGTCTTTCCCATTCTGTTGTTTTCCTCTATTTCTTTGCTGAGCAGCCAAGAATTGATGCTTTTGAACTGTGGTGTTGGAGAAGACTCTTGAGGGTCCCTTGGACTGCAAGGAGATCCAACCAGTCCATCCTAAAGGATATCAACTGCAAATATTCATTGGAAGGACTGATGCTGAAGCTCCAACACTTTGGCCACCTGATGGGAAGAGCCAACACACTGGAAGAGACCTCATTGCTGGGAAAGACTTAAGGCAAAAGGAGAAGGGGGTAACAGAGGATGAGATGGTTGGATGGCATCACCGATTCAATGGACATGAGTTTGAGCAGACTCTGGGAGATAGTGAAGGACAGGGAAGCCCGCCATGCTGCAGTCCATGAGGCTGCAAAGTCAGACACCACTTAGCAACTGAACGACTACAACAGGGCAATCACAAGCAGCCTTGGGCAGAGATCACTGTAGAGGGAGGAAAGGAGGGAAAGAAAGGGGAGGAAGATCTGTACTTTCCCAGGTAGAAGCTAAACATTAAGTGAAGATCAAATTGCTTCTGACTAGTATGTGATACTGTGAGTGAATCAGGAGTTACACCAGAGTGTCTCCACCCATTTTTCTAGGTAAGGTAACTGTCCCATCTGTCCCCCAGTAACTTTTTTTTCCAAAGGAATAAAACTTCCTAGGGAGTCACTGTACCCACCTACAATTAACAGAGCACAGCTGCAGGTACCTGAATTACATATGCATTGAAGAATGCCACTTTCTCTACAGATTTTAAGAGAATCTAAGCCCTGAATAAAACATATCACCGAAACATGGAAGAGTCATGTTTCTAGAATTTTTCTATCAGGTGATCATCAAACAATGCACCCCCTATAATCCCAGCAACTTCTGCCCTTATAAATCTTGACATTTAGATCACTCCACTCTGGTTCATTTTTCCATATCCTCCCAGTTTTCACCATTCTACTGAAGATCAATGTTCAACTCGATCTATGGCTTCAGCCAAGTTTCAAATCCTGAGAGATGAGGGGTGTGGGGAGGGATGTGGGGAGAAGACACAAGTGCTATTCTCTTATAATTTGCCAGCAGGTGGAAGGCTCCTTGAGAAATTTGCCTCCTTGTCTACAGTTTTATAAAACCTTTTAAGTAACTACCATAATGACTCAGGATAAATTCTAGATTTTAATTATTTGGTGATATATAGGTGCAAAATTTTTGAAAGTTAAATACTTAGTTCATGATAGCACTTTTGAGTAATAAACTTTAGAATATTTGAATTGCTATCTTTTGTTGGCTTCCACGACCTTCCTGGCTTTCTTTAATCTGTCTGGGTCTCAGCTTTTTGCAGAGTTCCATTTCTCTGTTGGTCTTGTAAATTGCTGATGCTCACCAGGGCTCTCTCCTTAAGAGCTTTTCTCTTGTTATGTGTATTCCGAATAATGTCATACATTCTTATGACTTTCAACACTTGACAACTCCCAAGTCAGTATCTATAGTACAGATTTCTCTTCAGTGCTTCTGACCTATGTATTGAGCTGGAAACATCCCTTCAGCTGTCCAAAGATCCTTTGATCCACTATGCAAGTTAAAAATTCATCATCCATGTACACTACCCCTAACCTGTCTTTTTGTTATTTCTCTTGAGGACCTAGTCTCAGTGAACTACTGCACTACCCACCCAAGTCACCCAAAACAAAAACTTGAATCTCATCCTAGACCCTTCCATCTCTCACATTCCTGAAGACCAAGCAACTGCCAAATCCTGTTGACCGCCTAATCTCTCTCCCATCCAGCAACTTCTAAGTGCCTCACTGTCATTTTCCTAGTAAAGCCACAACCATCTCTTGTCTAAAGAAATGTCACTGGTAAAAACTGCTTGCCATGGAAATTCCTAGGTGGTCTAGTGGTTAGATCCCATGCTCTCTCTACTGAGGGCCTCAGTCAGAGAACTACCATCCCACAAGCCTCAAAGCACAGCAAAAATGAAACAACATAAACTGCTTGATGTGTATTTTCTTTTTAACCAAGAATGTGGAGAACCATACCCTCTAACATTCTCTCCTAAGAGGCAATAGCATCTCACCTGGCCACCCTGTGACAAATAAATCTACCAGATCCTGAAAGTGAAAAAGTGAAGGTGTTAGTGGACTCTTTGTGACCCTGTGGACTGTATGTAGGCCATCAGGCCCCTCTGTCCATGGAAGTCTCCAGGCAAGGTACTGGAGTGGGTTGCCATGCCCTTCTCTAGGGGATCGTCCCACCCAAGGGATCAAACCCAGGTTTCCTGCATTGCAGGCAGATTCTTTACCATCTGAGCCACCTGGGAAACCCAGATTCTACCAAGAAAACAAAAGAGAGGTTCACCTAGTTTAACTTCCTATACAACTAGGTTATTCTACACAGAATTTACCTATCTTCAGCTTCCCATCTATGTGACTCCTCTCATAAAATTCTGCTACATTTACACATCTGGCAAGTTCTTCAATATTCTGAGAAAGAAGAAGCATTACCTCAAGTATCAAAATGTGTTGCCTTAAAAAGAGGTTGGAAAAGGTATACAGCAAAAGAAACTTAAAAATACATGATCACTGGTCTTTATTATAGAAATACACAAAAGAGATAAAAAATAAAAAAATATTGTTCTCTTTTCTTCTTAAGATGAACAAATCATAAAATAGGTCATGCCTTACAAATAATATGTAAAATAGTAGGTTAAGGTATGTTAAGCAACCTAGCAGATTTAAAAAATTCTGACCCTGAAACAGAAAGGCAGTTTTAGAACAAAAATTTTTCCACTGATAAAAAATAGTGTTTTAAGGTTAACTGTAGGGTTCTAAACAAAATCTTGTCAACATCTCTCTATAACATATAACATTCAAGTCCATATTTACAGAAAAATTTTGGCAAGCCAAGCTTGCGCAATTAAAATAAATACAATGTCATGTGGTCTGGTCTCCCAAAGCCTGGAATTTTGACCCTGGCTGAAGTCTTCCCAATTCTAATGCTATAAATAACTACTTTAGTTGAACAAAATGTGAAACTATTAATTCTCACAGAATGGGGTTGTGTCTTTTCAAATGTGTATGTCCTGGGCAAATATTTAGCATGGGTTTATTTGCTCAACAAATATTTACTGTGTGCCTACTAGGACTAGAGGGCTTCCCTGCAGGCTCAGTGGTAAAGAATCTGTGTGCCAATGCAGGAGACACAAGAGATGTGGGTTCAGTCCCTGAGTCGGGAAGATCCCTGCAGGAAGAAATGGCAACCCACTCCAGTATTCTTGCCTGGAGAATCCCATGGACAGAGGAGCCTGGCAGGCTACAGTTCATGGGGTGGCAAAGAGTTGGACATGACTGAGGGACTAAACAACAAGAAACCAGGAATAGGCTCCATACCAGGCAATGAAGATATAAAGGTGATCAAGACCAACACTATGCTGCTCCTTAAAAGACTAAGACAGCAGGAAAGAGAGTTAACAAAAAACTGCAAAAAGTCATCATCTGGGAATACAGGATAAGCAGGGGTATTTGAACAAATCTATCAGGGAAGGCCTTCTGGAGGAAGTTCAGAGGCAGTGTCTTTAAAACAAACATCTTCAAGGTAACAGAACTGTATGTCTGTACGTTACTGTTGTTCACTCCCATCAGTTATATTATTCTCATAACAGCTACAGGTTAATTTATATGCTAGGTTTATGTTCAGTATAAAATGAAGCTTAAAAGAGGCTTTATAAATCAAAGTTTCTTAGCTATAGTATGAAACATCAAAAGGAATCACTTCTACCACTTCAGGGAAATCAAATATAAGCATAATAAACGAAGAGACAACTCTAGTTGAAACTATTTCTGACACATGGCAGATTGAACTCATGACTTTCAGCCCCTTCCTCCTCTAACCACATTAAGATCACAATAAATGAATCTCTCAAAAGGTGTAAACACACAAGGACTGAAAAAGCAAAAAAGGAAAGGAGACTTAAACACTCAAGAGAATTCATCAGACTTGTACAATTGAAGGCCTGGAGGAGTGATAATTGACCTAGAGAAGCAGAGGCACTCCCTGGGTGCCTTGGAGGAGGAGGCCAAACAGAAGTTGGCTGATTGTCAGCACAGACCCTAGAAAGGATGAGGCCCAGGGAACACATGTTGTCGTGGAAGCAGAGCAAGCAGTGGGGCTGAAAAGAGAGGATGAGATAACAGGATGGAAGCCCATCCCTGGACATTCCCCCAGCACACATGCTCTCACACGAACATGCACTTGTGCCTGAATCCAGAAGACAACTGCTCGTCCCAACTCACTTATTCTTTACAGAAGTGCAATGACACCAGAGAAAAAGACTTTTAAAATACTGACATTTGGATGCCACCCTAATGAAAAGCCCAGATTACCAAATGAAAAGTCATGCTCAGGTACAAAGAGCTTCTCAAATTCAGACAGGCAACAACCACAAGTAAGCAAGGAAAACCTCCAAAAAGGAAGTGAGAGCTTAGAAAATCAAACGAAAAAAAAAAAAAAAAATCTGGAAGAAACAACACAATGCATGGAGTAGTAGACAATTTTTAAAAATCCTATAATTAATATTCTTATGATACAAAGAGAACTTTAGCAGCCATAAAACAAAACAGAATGCTGAAACACATGAACAGCAGAGAACACAAAATAGTTCTTTGAATTAAAAAATTAGGATAGTTGAAATAAAACATTTAAAAGGCAGGTTGGGAGATCAAAGATACTTCCCATATCAAATAAACAGATTAAAAAGCTAGAATGTAAGTCAGATTAGAATTTCAATTAGATTAGGATCTGTCAGGAAGTGTAACTTCAAACTGACACAGATTCCAGAAAAAGAAAACAGAGAAGAAACTGTCCAAGAAATAATACAAGAAAAGTACAAAGAACTTCCAGATGTGAATTTCCTTACTGAAAGGATCCTTAAGTATAAGGCACAGTAAACAAAAAAATGCCCACACCAAAGCTCATTATCCTGAAATTTTCAAACACCAGGGATAAAAAGATTATAAAAGTTTTCAGAGGATAGGAAAAATAAAATGCAAAAGGAATAAGGGTAAGACACAACTTCAGTATTATTTGATTTTTAAAACAATGTACAAGAATTTTTATAAACAGCAAGCAATAATAATGTAGGTAAATAAATACAGACAATAAATAAGTAAACAAATGAATAAAATAAAAATAAAAATTTGCTGAATGCTCACTACATGCTAGGAGTACCATTCTAACTCCTTTAAATATATTAACTCATTTAACTGTCACAACTCTATGAGACAGACTATTAATTTCACAGATGAGGATACAGGCATTGAGTTTCAGTAATGACACAACTAGGAAGTGATAAAACCAGAGTCCCAGCTCTCTGAGTGTGGGCTTTCAAAAACTGCATGACACTCTCTCAACTTTAAAAGTAAAACTGATTTGTTAGAAAGAAGAAAATACCATTTGAATCTTCAATGTTCCCAGATAACTGAGGTTGATTAAAAGGCTTCCCTTGTGGCTCAACTGGTAAAGAAACCCCCTGCAATGTGGGAGACCTGGGTTCAATCCCTGGGTTGGTAAGATCCCCTGGAGAAGGGAAAGGCTAGCCACTCCAGTATTCTGGCCTGGAGAATTCCCTGGACTGTATAGTCCATGGGGTCGCAAAGCCTCGGACACGACTAAGCGCCTTTCACTTTCACTTTCACTTGGTTAAACAGGACACAAGCTTAACATGTGTTTGTGACGCGGTGAAGGGGGTGAAGGTTGAGGGTATTTGTTAGTATTTTAACCATTCACTGTATAAATATACTTTACGCTATGTATTTGTGATTTGCTACTAGAAGGTCCTTAACATAGATTCCCTGCTCTACATCAACAATCTCCACCAAAAGAACTGATGAACTTACATCAGATCACCATCACCGATTTGGGCAAAGAATAAAGAGTATATAAATTATATGAAAGTTCAAAACAGAATAGTTGTCTCTTCCCCCAATTATTGTCATCTAAGCCCTTCACACTCTTCCTGTCTTGCAAGAGTTTTCCTAAATGACTTCCTAGTCATGCATGATTCTTGATACACTAATAAGACAAAAGCTTCCTGCCCCTCTTTTCACTCTTGCCTTATACTCACCTTTACCTTATATTGTCAACCACATGATGATACCTGAACAGTTTCCTCTGAAGTTTCTCTACAAGAGTTAATCCTCTTTCAGTTTCCTACTTTTACTGTCCTATCCATCTTCTCGCTTATTGATCGTACTTAAGAGTATCTGGCTTTACTAGGGGAGGAGGGAGAGAAATACACTTCTTGAATAATTGTTGTTTTTTAATCTGGTGACATCTTCACTCGTTCTTTCTGACATATAAGGAGGCTACACAGTTTTGGCATTTCCGCTCTTGGGACTCATAAACCTCCTTACAATAATGCAGTGGCCTCTGGGATCTCAGACCACGCCTTTGATGCGCTCGCTCCTAAGGTGCTGAACCTCCTTGATCATGCGCTGAGGCCGGCTCTGCCTGGGAGTACGTTCTCTCGCGTATGCAGCCCTTTCTGCCATGACTTTCAGCCTGTCTTGCCCTTGGCTTCTGCTGGGTCAGGGTTTTTTTAATTTTGTCGTGGGTTTGGGCTTTGGTGGCTAGGTGGCGGCTGCAGCAACCTAAAGGTCCTGATGTGATGCGTCAAGACATGTGATGCACCAGGTGTGTCTTCCCCACGCTGGGTGAACAGACTCGGCTGCCCGAGTCTGGGCTGCCCGGCCTAGAAGGTTTCGGTCTCGCTCACAGGACGTCCCTGATCGGCGGCCCCAGAGTCACACCGCGACAACCCCCAACGTCCGGTCTCACGCGCGCCCCGCGCGGCCGTCACCCCGTCTCTCCCGGCGCTCAGGTGTTAACACCTGGCGGTCTTCACCCCGGGAGTCACCTGCCGGCCCGCCCAGGCGCGCGCAGGCGCTCCCACGCACGTACCGTCTCCTTGGCAGCGGCGACCGGGATGGGGAACAGCCCCCCGCCGCCGGGCGGGTCCTCTGGCTCTGCGGCCGCGCTGTCCGAGGGGAGCCAGGGGCCCGCCGCCCGCGCGGAGTCGGCCCTGGGGTCCCCGTACAGCTGGTAGCACACCAGGCCGACCAGACCCCCGCCGGCCGCGGCAGCGAAGCTCAGCTCCCGCCAGCGCCGCCGCCGCCTCCAAGCCGCCTCCGCCACAGCCCCCTCGTCCTCCTCCCGGCAGGAGAAGGGCCGGCCCGGAGGGCCCGGGGCTGTCCCCGCAGGCCGCCCCCACGGCCCATGGGCGGGATGATGAGGCGAGCACGGAGGCGGCAGCCGAGGCGGCGGCCACAGGAGCCTCCGCAGCGCAGCCATAGCGGGAGCTGCCGGCGCCTCAGCCAGGAGGGGGCGGGTGAGGGGGGTGGAGGGGGGCCCGAAACCTCGCGAGAAGTCGGTGCGCCGAGCCTCGTCGCTGGCCGAGAGCGACCCTAAGATTGCCGCCCCTCACTGGAGTCACCTGTCGGAGCGCCTTCGGCTAAAGGGTGTAGAGGAGGGGGATCTCTGGCTGCGAAAAAGCCCTGGGAGGAGGCACAACCGGCTGCTCCTCGGCTCTGCATTCCCGGCCCAACCCCGCGGTCATAAATATCTTGCGCCTGCCTCCGAAGACACCTGACTGCGCGAAAACCCAACACCGCAGGCGACAGCCCGGGTCGGCGGGGCTGGGCCGAGCCCTCGGTTGCCAGGGTGTCCCGGCGCCCCTCCGCTGACTGGGTCCTCCGCCTCTGCTTCTCGGGGGTGGGTCTCCGTCAGCCTCGCGCCCCGCTAAGAAAGTCACAACCCCTAACGGTATTCTCATCTTCGGATAGACCGTGAATAATTTGCAATTGTATCTTCGGGCGTTGCGACAGAAAATGGCACATAAAAATTTGGCTCAAGTCATAAAACTATTAAGTCAAAGAATTTTTTTTATTACGTGACAGTTTCTGATATTTTGATGGGAGAAGGCTGATAGTGTTTGAGGGGAGAAGGCTAATACTTTTTTTTTTTTTTTTTGAAGGAGGGGGTACAACTGCTTTACGTTAGTGTTGCATTAGTTTCTGCTGCGCAACAAAGTGAATCAGCTATACTTAAACATGTATCCCTTTTGAGCTTCCCTCCCAGCCGCCCCTTCCCATCCCACCCATCTAGGTGATCAGAGCACAGAGCTGAACTTCCTGTGCTGTACAGCAGCTTCCCACTAACTATGTGGATGGTCTTAGAGTCTTGTCACTCAGAGTTAAGTCAGAAAGAGAAAAACAAATAGAGTATATTAACCAGTATATGTGGAGTTTAGAAAAATGGTACAGATAAACCCATTTCCAGGGCAGGCATAGAGAAGCAGAGTAGAGAACACATACATGGGAGGCGTGGAGAAGGAGAGACCAATGATTGGGGAGATTAGGATTGGCATACCTGCTGTTTTTTAGTTATCCTCCATGTGTTTGAAAAACATTGCCATACCTGCGGTGACTTCATTCTATACAACAGAGCTGTCTTGAAAGATACTTTTGGGAGGAAGCTGTTGATATAAAATAAATAATGGGTAAGCACATTGTGTCATTTTTGTTATTTCTGTACTTGTTTGTCTGCTACACTTTATGAGAACGTGTTTATGACATTTTTATCAGTTTCCTACTACGTATGTTTTTATCAGTTTCCTATGTATGTACGTATTGGGGAATATTCTGGAACCGCTGGAGACTCCCTTACTGGAAATTTTCATCCTGAAGTGCAATGGTGGGCCAGTCACCAAAGAATGAAATTCAGCACGTGGGACAGAGATAACGACAACTACGAAGGGAACTGTGCGAAAGAGGATCAGTCTGGCTGGTGGTTTAACAGGTTTGATGTTTCATAAACACAGTTGTAATTGCATTGATGATATCTGACTGCTGCTGCTGCTGCTAAGTCGCTTCAGTTGTGTCCGACTCTGTGCGACTCCATAGACGGCAGCCCACCAGGCTCCCCCGTCCTTGGGATTCTCCAGGCAAGAACACTGGAGTGGGTTGCCATTTCCTTCTCCAATGCATTAAAGTGAAAAGTGAACTGAAGTCGCTCAGTCGTGTCCGACTCTTTACGACCCCATGGACTGTAGCCTATCAGGCTCCTCTGTCCATGGGATTTTCCAGGTAAGAGTGCTGGAGTGGATTGCCATTTCCTTCTCCAGAGGATCTTCCCCACCCAGGGATCGAACCTGGGTCTCCCGCATTGCAGGCAGACGCTTTACTGTCTGAGCCACCAGGGAATGTTTAGAGGAATCCTTCAAATACTCTGAATCTATAAAGCAGAAGTAGATGTTTTTCTGGAACTCTCTTGCATTTTGGATGATCAAACAGATGTTGGCATTAGCCTGTATTAAAATAAGTAATTGAGGTGTATCTGATAGATTACTTATAGGCAAGGGCTTTGTTAGGAATGGCAATTTCAGAATCTGGGCCAGAAAATCTAATTTTGTTTGCCTCTGAAAACCCTTAGTCTTTACAAGAATTGCCAGGATCTAAACCCCTTGTGGATGTTTCCCTGGTGGCTCAGTGGTAAAGAATCCGTCTGCAATGCAGACACCGTAGGAGAACTGGATGTTCAGTCCTTGGGTTGGAAAGATTTCCTGGAGAAGGGCATGGCAACTGACTTCAGGATTCTTGCCTGGTGAATACTATGGACAGAGGAGCCAGGCTGGCTACAGTTCATAGGGTCACAAAGGGTCAGACATGACTGAAGCGACAGCACACACTTTGAGCTGTAGTCACAAGGGGTTTGAGTGCGTGCTGTTGCTTCAGTCATGTCTGACTCTTTGTGACCCTATGGACTGTAGCCAGCTTGGCTCCTCTGTCCATAGTATTCTCCAGGCAAGAATCCTGAAGTCAGTTGCCATGCCCTTCTCCAGGAAATCTTTCCAACCCAAGGATTGAACATCCAGTTCTCCTACAGTGTCTGCATTGCAGACGGATTCTTTAGGATTCTTTACCACTGAGCCACCAGGGAAACATCCACAAGGGGTTTAGATCCTGGCAATTCTTATGAAGATTAGGGATTTTCAGAGGCAAACAAAATGAGATTTTTCTGGTCCAGATTCTGAAATTGCCATTCCTAACAAAGCCCTTGCCTATAAGTAATCTATCAGATACACCTCAATTACTTATTTTAATATAGGCTAATGCCAACATCTGTTGGATCATCCAAAATGCAAGAGAGTTTCAGAAAAACATCTACTTCTGCTTTATTGACTACACCAAAGCCTTTGATTGTGTGGATCACAACAAACTGTGGAAAATTCTTAGAGATGGGAATACCAGACCACCTGACCTGCTTCCTGAGAAATCTGTATACAGGTCAAGAAGCAACAGTTAGAACTGGACATGAAACAACAGACTGGTTCCAAACAGGAAAAGGAGTCCATCAAGGCTGCATATTGTCACCCTGCTTATTTAACTTATATGCAGAATACATCATGTGAAATGCTGGGTTGGATGAAGCAAAAGCTGGAATCAAGATTGCCAGGAGAAATATCAATAACCTCAGATATGCAGATGACACCACCGTTATGACAGAAAGTGAAGAAGAACTGAAGAGCCTCTTGATGAAAATGAAAGAGGAGAGTGAAAAAGTTGGCTTAAAGCTCAACTTTCAGAAAACTAAGATCATGGCATCCAGTCCCATCACTTCATGGCAAATAGATGGGGAAACAATGGAAACAGTGACAGACTTGATTTGCAGGGGGGGGGAGGGAGGCTCCAAAATCACTGTCGATGGTGACTGCAGCCATGAAATTAAAAGACGCTTGTTCCTTGGGAGAAAAGCTATGACCAACCTAGACAGTATATTAAAAAGCAGAGACATTATTTTGCCAACAAAGGTCTGTCTAGTCAAAGCTTTGGTTTTTCCAGTAGTCATATATGGGTGTGACAGTTGGACCATAAAGAAGTCTGAGCACAAAAGAACTGATGCTTTTGAACTGTGGTGTTGGAGAAGACTCTTGAGAGTCCCTTGGACTCCAAAGAGATCCAACCAATCAATCCTAAAGGAAATCAGTCCTGAGTATTCATTGGAAGGACTGATGCTGAAGCTGAAACTCCAATACTTTGGCCACCTGATGCGAAGAACTGACTCACTAGAAATACTTTGGCCACCTGATGCTGGGAAAGATTGAAGGCAGGAGGAGAAGGGGATGACAGAGGATGAGATGGTTGGCTGGCATCAGTGACTCGATGGACATGAGTTTGAGTAAGCTCCGGGAGTTGGTGATGGACAGGAAAGCCTGGAGTGCTGCAGTCCATAGGATTGCAAAGAGTCGGACATGACTGAGCGACTGAACTGAACTGAACTGAATGGAATTGTTCTTTCTTAAAGCCACTAAAAGTGATAAACAGAAAAGTCCTCTATTACATGAAACAAATGTGTCTATTTCAGGATGCTGTGTCTGTGTTTCTTTTACTTTCAGCCTGTTGGGTTTATGTATTCAGTACCGTAAGGAAAACTCTGTGCTGGGTCCTTGTTTTATCACCAAGATTCCTTCAATTTCTGCTTCCTCTGAATTCTGAAAATTTCAACAAAAGCATTTATTCTCTGCATATATAATCCAGTTCTTCTTCTGGCATTGTTTACTTTGAGCTAAATACAATTTGTGGATTTTCTCATAAATTTCTCACATGGCCTAATAGCAGAGTTCTTGGACAGACTGATGAATTTTTATTAGATGCACATTAAAAGCCAAGTAGGTATAAAAAGAATTAGGGAGGTAATACAATAAGGTATTACAGATAAGAAACATGACAGAAATTCTCTACTTAACATGATTTCAGATATATATATCTAACTCTATATAATTTCTCTCTAGTTAAAAAAAATTTATAGAGTTCCTGAAAGCCATTTCTTTGGCTCAAAATCAAGTTCTGCTGTGAGAGTTGCTGGGTTTAGTAGGTTCTCCAAATACTCAGAAGGCTTTGGGTAAAAGGTCTCTCTGCATGCAGAAGTTATTCTGTTTATAGCTTTCCTTCCTACCTCCCTCCTAAAAGCTGTGGTGGTGCTGATTTAGTCACTAAGTTGTGTCTGACTCTTTGTGACCCCATGGACGGTAGCCCACCAGGCTCCTCTGTCCATGGGATTTTCCAGGTAAGAGTGCTGGAGTGGATTGCCATTTCCTTCTCCAGAGGATCTTCCCCACCCAGGGATCGAACCTGGGTCTCCCGCATTGCAGGCAGACGCTTTACTGTCTGAGCCACCAGGGAATGTTTAGAGGAATCCTTCAAATACTCTGAATCTATAAAGCAGAAGTAGATGTTTTTCTGGAACTCTCTTGCATTTTGGATGATCAAACAGATGTTGGCATTAGCCTGTATTAAAATAAGTAATTGAGGTGTATCTGATAGATTACTTATAGGCAAGGGCTTTGTTAGGAATGGCAATTTCAGAATCTGGGCCAGAAAATCTAATTTTGTTTGCCTCTGAAAACCCTTAGTCTTTACAAGAATTGCCAGGATCTAAACCCCTTGTGGATGTTTCCCTGGTGGCTCAGTGGTAAAGAATCCGTCTGCAATGCAGACACCGTAGGAGAACTGGATGTTCAGTCCTTGGGTTGGAAAGATTTCCTGGAGAAGGGCATGGCAACTGACTTCAGGATTCTTGCCTGGTGAATACTATGGACAGAGGAGCCAGGCTGGCTACAGTTCATAGGGTCACAAAGGGTCAGACATGACTGAAGCGACAGCACACACTTTGAGCTGTAGTCACAAGGGGTTTGAGTGCGTGCTGTTGCTTCAGTCATGTCTGACTCTTTGTGACCCTATGGACTGTAGCCAGCTTGGCTCCTCTGTCCATAGTATTCTCCAGGCAAGAATCCTGAAGTCAGTTGCCATGCCCTTCTCCAGGAAATCTTTCCAACCCAAGGATTGAACATCCAGTTCTCCTACAGTGTCTGCATTGCAGACGGATTCTTTAGGATTCTTTACCACTGAGCCACCAGGGAAACATCCACAAGGGGTTTAGATCCTGGCAATTCTTATGAAGATTAGGGATTTTCAGAGGCAAACAAAATGAGATTTTTCTGGTCCAGATTCTGAAATTGCCATTCCTAACAAAGCCCTTGCCTATAAGTAATCTATCAGATACACCTCAATTACTTATTTTAATATAGGCTAATGCCAACATCTGTTGGATCATCCAAAATGCAAGAGAGTTTCAGAAAAACATCTACTTCTGCTTTATTGACTACACCAAAGCCTTTGATTGTGTGGATCACAACAAACTGTGGAAAATTCTTAGAGATGGGAATACCAGACCACCTGACCTGCTTCCTGAGAAATCTGTATACAGGTCAAGAAGCAACAGTTAGAACTGGACATGAAACAACAGACTGGTTCCAAACAGGAAAAGGAGTCCATCAAGGCTGCATATTGTCACCCTGCTTATTTAACTTATACGCAGAATACATCATGTGAAATGCTGGGTTGGATGAAGCAAAAGCTGGAATCAAGATTGCCAGGAGAAATATCAATAACCTCAGATATGCAGATGACACCACCGTTATGACAGAAAGTGAAGAAGAACTGAAGAGCCTCTTGATGAAAATGAAAGAGGAGAGTGAAAAAGTTGGCTTAAAGCTCAACTTTCAGAAAACTAAGATCATGGCATCCAGTCCCATCACTTCATGGCAAATAGATGGGGAAACAATGGAAACAGTGACAGACTTGATTTGCAGGGGGGGGGAGGGAGGCTCCAAAATCACTGTCGATGGTGACTGCAGCCATGAAATTAAAAGACGCTTGTTCCTTGGGAGAAAAGCTATGACCAACCTAGACAGTATATTAAAAAGCAGAGACATTATTTTGCCAACAAAGGTCTGTCTAGTCAAAGCTTTGGTTTTTCCAGTAGTCATATATGGGTGTGACAGTTGGACCATAAAGAAGTCTGAGCACAAAAGAACTGATGCTTTTGAACTGTGGTGTTGGAGAAGACTCTTGAGAGTCCCTTGGACTCCAAAGAGATCCAACCAATCAATCCTAAAGGAAATCAGTCCTGAGTATTCATTGGAAGGACTGATGCTGAAGCTGAAACTCCAATACTTTGGCCACCTGATGCGAAGAACTGACTCACTAGAAATACTTTGGCCACCTGATGCTGGGAAAGATTGAAGGCAGGAGGAGAAGGGGATGACAGAGGATGAGATGGTTGGCTGGCATCAGTGACTCGATGGACATGAGTTTGAGTAAGCTCCGGGAGTTGGTGATGGACAGGAAAGCCTGGAGTGCTGCAGTCCATAGGATTGCAAAGAGTCGGACATGACTGAGCGACTGAACTGAACTGAACTGAATGGAATTGTTCTTTCTTAAAGCCACTAAAAGTGATAAACAGAAAAGTCCTCTATTACATGAAACAAATGTGTCTATTTCAGGATGCTGTGTCTGTGTTTCTTTTACTTTCAGCCTGTTGGGTTTATGTATTCAGTACCGTAAGGAAAACTCTGTGCTGGGTCCTTGTTTTATCACCAAGATTCCTTCAATTTCTGCTTCCTCTGAATTCTGAAAATTTCAACAAAAGCATTTATTCTCTGCATATATAATCCAGTTCTTCTTCTGGCATTGTTTACTTTGAGCTAAATACAATTTGTGGATTTTCTCATAAATTTCTCACATGGCCTAATAGCAGAGTTCTTGGACAGACTGATGAATTTTTATTAGATGCACATTAAAAGCCAAGTAGGTATAAAAAGAATTAGGGAGGTAATACAATAAGGTATTACAGATAAGAAACATGACAGAAATTCTCTACTTAACATGATTTCAGATATATATATCTAACTCTATATAATTTCTCTCTAGTTAAAAAAAATTTATAGAGTTCCTGAAAGCCATTTCTTTGGCTCAAAATCAAGTTCTGCTGTGAGAGTTGCTGGGTTTAGTAGGTTCTCCAAATACTCAGAAGGCTTTGGGTAAAAGGTCTCTCTGCATGCAGAAGTTATTCTGTTTATAGCTTTCCTTCCTACCTCCCTCCTAAAAGCTGTGGTGGTGCTGATTTAGTCACTAAGTTGTGTCTGACTCTTTGTGACCCCATGGACGGTAGCCCACCAGGCTCCTCTGTCCATGGGGATTCTCCAGGCAAGAATACTGGAGTGGGTTGCCATTTCTGCCTCCAGGGGACCCTCCCAACCCAGGGATGGTACCTGTATCTCCTGTGGCTCCTGAATTGTTAAGCAGATTCTTTATCACCCAGCCACCTGGGAAGCCTTCTTTGGAGACTCTTTTCCTACAAAATAATGGAATATAGGTGATCACCTTCTGAACCCATGAGCCTAATTAACCAAAACGCTCCAAGCTTATTAGTAAACCGAATAGAAATACTTTCTTCATAGCATTTTTCATATGTCATTTCCCTTCTCAACCCATGCTGCTGTGCTGTGCTTGTTCTCTCAGTCATGTCAGACTCTTTTTGACCCCATGGACCGCAGCCCGCCAGGCTCCTCTGACCATGGGGATTCTCCAGGCAAGAATACTGGAGTGGGTTGCCATGCCCTCCGCCAGGGGATCTTCCCAACTCAGGGATGGAACCCAAGTCTCCCACATTGTAGGCAGATTCTTTTACTGTTTGAGCCACCAGGGAAGCCCTTCAAAACCCATAATTGCCCTACAGTTGCTTTTTTCTTTCCAATTACAATTCCATCCCATGACCCAATTATTTTCACCTTTTAATACTTTTAAAATTGCAAACAAAATGAGTGACTTTTAAATTTTGAAAATGTGATATTTAAGTGTAATATGTGTCATGCCTAAGAAGAAATGTCCTGTTTAATAAAAACTCCTATTAAAAAAAATCCTGCTTGTCTAGTTTTATTCATTCTGAGCACTAGAATCTTGACTGGTTGGAAGAGGAGCAATTATATCTGAGATCCTACATCAGGGCAGATGAGCCCCGCCCCCACCCTCAGGCCTACTCAATTCTGACAGAGGGAGGCCACCAGCCAAAGGCTGCACCAAGCCACTGCTCTCTTGGGAAAGTGGTCCTCATCTTCAGTGCTGTTTTCCTTGGGGGAATAATTGGCAAAGTCAAAAGAGAAAGTGATGGGAAAGTATGTTCTGTGGAGTTGCAGCCTTTTCTTGGTCATTTGTCTTCAGAGAGCCAGCCTCTGGGAGCCTAGAACTTTATTCCCCAGCATCCAGAGCCATGGAAACCCATTTATGGAGGGTGCTAAGGATTCTTTTTCTATTTTGACCAGCTTCCACTGCCAAAGACAGGTTGATAATGGTTTGCACTCTGACCTCTCCCCTTGGTCAAAGTAAAGCCTCCTAGCTCCATGAAACCAGATCATCTACTTAGTCCAACTGCTTGCACATAGTAGGACTTCAACAAATGTTTATTAAATGAAGAAGGGAATTTATTATTGTTGTGAGGGGTAGGGGGAGAGGCTAAGATAGGAAGGTGAATTAGGAGACAAGAAAATAAAGTAGGTCATCTGATGCTAAAAAAGTTGATAAAGTAAGCAACACATCCTAAAATATAATTAATGCAAATAGAAGGATAAAAGGAGAAAGCAAGAGGTTGGCATGGAAAGGTTGTGGTCATGACGAAGGGCAGATTCAGAAACAAATTTTGTGATTTGAAGCCATCCTCTTACATACTGTAATTTGGCACAATCTAGCAACATTTAGTGGAGAAGGCAATGGCACCCCACTCCAGTACTCTTGCCTGGAAAATCCCATGGATGGAGGAGTCTGGTGGGCTGCAGTCCATGGGGTCGATAGGAGTCGGACATAACTGAGCGACTTCACTTTCACTTTTCAATTTCATGCATTGGAGAAGGAAATGGCAACCCACTCCAGTGTTCTTGCCTGGAGAATCCCAGGGACGGGGGAGCCTGGTGGGCTGCCGTCTGTGGGGTCTCACAGAGTCGGATACGACTGAAGCGACTTAGCAGCAGCAGCAGCAACATTTAGAGCCTTAAAGCAGTAAGCTTCTACTTGGTTCTTTTCTGTACTCTGAGAAATTCCAGCCCGCTCCATGGACAAAGTTCAGTGACTTGACCTTGATACTTTCCTTTTGTTCTTACATGTCTCACTGGTGACACCACCAAGCTGTCAGTGGTATACATTTAAATACCTAACATCAAGACCAGTAATAATATTATTTTGACCATTACATTTGACCTATCTGATTTGTGTAATTTCTGGTTTTATATAAGTTCCATGATCTTTGCTGATAGTGTATCACCGTTCAATTCTTATTGTCTTTATCCTCCATTTGGTGGCAGGGACATCTTTTTTTATGTCTTTTGGAAACAAGGACTAGTAAAGCTGGCTGCCTGAAACATGTGAGCCCTTTCTCAATAGTCCAGTTCTCATGCCTGATAGTAATTAAAGTTTTCAAGCCCACAAAAAGCTGTCTTCTAGTGAAGAATGGCCTCTGAGTAATATATCCATCATCCATTATGCAAGCATGACACTTGGGTAAGAAAACAAACACCATCTTTTTAAAAGTATTGGCTGTAACTACTAGAGTTTAGCATATGCATATGCTATGACCCATTAATTTCACTCCTATATGAAATATTCAACAGCAATGAGTATTTATGTGCATCAAAAGACATATAGAGGAATATTTGTAATTGGCCAGAAACTACAAAGTATTCATAAGTTCATCAACAATGTCCTGAATTTTTAAAAATTGTGATATAGTCACAAAATTGACTGCTGTATAGCAGTGAAAATTACTAAAATGCAGCTCCATGTAATTACATGGTTCAAAGAAGGCAGGCACAACAGAACTGTGTTATTCTATTTATAATGTTCAAACACAACAACATATAAACATATACATGTGGTGTCAGAAATCACGATGGTGGTTTCTTTGGGCACAGGGTAGTGACTGACAGTGGAAGAAGGGGGGTCCTAGAGTTCTGTTCATGTTCCGTTCCTTGATGTGGGTGCTGGTTAAACAAGGATATTCCCTCTGCGAAAATTCCTAGAACTATCCAGTTACAATGGCTAATTGTATATCATTTTAATGCATATAATACTTCAACAAAAAGTTTATATATTAAGTCAGTGCAAACTTAACTGTGGTTTTGAACTGTGAATTTTAAATCATTATCAGTTCAGTTCAGTTCAGTCGCTCAGTCGTGTCCGACTCTTTATAACCAGGCTCAAACACACCTTTATTAATCAAAACGGGAACCATTACAATCAACACATTTTTGCCAATGAGAAAATAAATTAGTTTATCCCTGTACTGTAAAAATCCATGCTTCAAGATTCGACAAACTCTTGGAATATTTCTGCCTCCTGCTGGTTGTGGAAGCATTTCTTTTGCAAAAAGTTGTCGAGATGCTTGAAAAAATGGCAGTCGGTTGGCAAGAGGTCAGGTGAATATGGTGGATGGGGCAAAATTTAATAACCCAATTTATTCAACTTTTGAAGCTCTGGTTGTGCAATGTGCGGTCAGTCATTTTTGTGGAGAAGATTGGGCCCTTGCTGTTGATCAATGCTGGCTGTAGGTGTTGCAGTTTTCAGCGCAGCTTATCAATTTGCTGAGCATACTTCTCAGATGTAATGGATTCATGGGGATTCAGAAAGCTTTAGCAGATCAGATGGGCAGCAGACAACCAAACAGTGACCATGACCATTTTTTGGTGCAAGTTTGGCTGTAGAAAGTGCTCTGGAGCTTCTTCTTGGTCCAACCACTGAACTGGCCATCGCTGGTTATCCACTTTTCATTGCATGTCACAATTGATTGAGAAATATTTTGTTGTTGCTATGTAGACTGAGCAAAGACAGTGCTTCAAAACAATGATTTTTTGATTTTCAGTCAGCTCATGAGGCACCTGCTTATTGAGCTTGATCTTTCCAATTTGCTCCAAATGCTAAATGACTGTAAAATGGTTGTTGTTGAGTTCTTTGGTAACCTCTTGTGTAGTTTTAAGAGGATCAGTTTCAATGATCCTCTCAATTGGTTGTTGTCAACTTCCCATGGCCCACCACTAGGCTCCTCATCTTCAAGGCTCTTGTCTCCTTTGCAAAATTTCTTGAACCACCACTGCACTGTATGTTCATTGGCAGTTCTTGGGTCAAATGTGTCATTAATGTTGTGAGTTGTCTCTGATGCTTTATGACCCCTTTTGAACTCAAATTTTAAAAATTGCTCAAATTTGCTTTTTGTCTAACATCATTTCCATAGTCTAAAATAAATATAAAATACACTGCAAGTAGAAGTTATTAACAAAAAAGCATAAAGTGAGAAATGCACATTAAAATGATGTCTAACATAATCATATGTGTTTAAGAATGTATTCCAATATCAAATGGCAAAGTTTAACAGTGAAAAACTGCAATTACTTTTGCACCAATCTAATAAAAAAATAGATTTTCTTCCTAATGTTCTTGAATGATATGCTACTTACTATGGTGTGTTAAAACTTGCTTAGTTATGTACTATGTGACTTAAAAGAAATTGAGATTATAAAGCATTAAGAGGAAAAATTGATTGAAGAATTGGAAACTAACAGAAAAGGTAGATAATCTTGATACAGCCTAAAGAGATTTTTTTTAGCATCTATAATGATATCTTCTGTTTAATTGTTTTAAACTTTTCAGTTTGTAAGGAAGTATAGCTAAATAACAGTGCTGTGATAGTTTCAGGTGTGTAGCAGAGCGACTCAGCTATACATATGCATGTATCCATTCTCCCCCAAACTCCCATCCCATCCATAGCCTAAAGAGATTGAATGAAGGAGCATCTTAAAAAGTGTTCTAATAAAAACAAAAAGTGTTTTAGTACCTGAAAATCCTTAAGAAGCTGCTCATGAACTATTTTCCTTATCTAGTAAGGAAAGGTATTTTAAGAAACAATCTAGTGTTTTATCTTCTTTGACTTCCAGCACTCTCTCCTGTGAGATGTCCATATGGACAGGCTCAGTAGGTACCTGGTGGTAGGGCCTAGTGCAACCAGCATATACCCTCATCTCTGGCTCGAACCCCAGACTGTCAAGGTGTTGGATGGGAAATTGTTTTAAGGGCAGATAACCAAACAGAAGGGCAGCCTTCAGAACAGATGGAAAGCTCAGCACCAAGAGGGAACCATTAGAGAAATCAAGCATAGCATAAGGTAAGTCTGTGTATGTACGTGCAGAAGCTTAGCGGGACAGCAAACCAGTCTCATTTCTTGCCAGCTCCAGTTGATCTTTACGTGTTCCCCAGAACACTGTGCTGAGCAACATTTTCAGACCAGGTCCAGAATTTCCAGTAAATAACACTAGAGTGTCTCTAGTTGAAAACAGGAGGACATCTGGATCCTGCCTACTTAAAGCTCTCTTTAAACACCCACAGTCAGGCCTGAAGCATCTTGGTACAACCTTCGGACTTAAAATCCATGAAAATGTGCACACATTTAATTTTTTTCTGATGAGTGAAAAAATTAAATAATTTTCTCTGGGTCATGCAACCAGAACTCGAGCCTTTATATTCTGCTCTCCACCTACATAGTTTCTGTATTGCAATCAGAAACTAAGAATTTAAGACAATTTCTCTTAAGATGCACTAATTTGTGAACAGTAGAATAGAAATTGCATTCGCTCAAATAAGAGATATTCTTTATGGATAAAATCCACATCCAACTGGGGAAAAGTGGTACCATGAGATAAAAGTGGTACTGTAAGTATGTAAGTAAGTGAGGTAATCAGGTAGGCTCTACAAACCCACATAGTAAGAGTTCAAGGACATTTATTCTAACATACTGCTGTGACCATGTCACAGTCTAATTTCATCAGTCTCTATGAATCTTAGTTCAGAGCCTAAAGAGAAAACGTTCATTTTGTCTAGCCTAGAGGGGCTTTATATTTTAGTTAGTTCCTTACTCTAATACTGATCTGCTGTGCCTGGAATGAAAGAGGTGGAGTCACATGTAGGAACGGTTTTTGGAAAATGCAGGAATTGCTTTTCTTAGACAGCTCAGTGTGCAGGCTCCTGTGCTGTACTGGTAAAAGTTTAACCGCTGGTTCTGGGGTAGAAGGCAGGAGAGCCCTGATTTGTAGTGTTTACAGATTTCCACAGTATAAATACTCCCACCATGGCTGATTTCAAGCTACCAACATGACATTACCAGTGGTAGAGTTGTAAGAAGATGCACAGTAGCACCACATTATATAGAATTTGCGTGATACACATATCAAAGAGGTAATAGGAATAGTAAAATAATTGGGGAGTGATGAGTTTCTAGCACTTACTGCTTTTGATTTTAATATAATTTATCTACTTATAAATTTATATAACATTTTAAAATAATGCCTCTTACAACTTGGCTCACTAAATGCCTGAAAATGTAACAATCAGTTCTTTTGAGCTTGAGCAAGCAGGCTGCAGAACACTACTACCGGGTATTTAAAGATTACTATATCCATTAAGGGGGGCTTCCCAGGTGGCTCAGAGGTTAAAGCATCTGCCTGCAATGCGGGAGACCTGGGTTCAATCCCTGGGTCAGGAAGATCCCCTGGAGAAGGAAATGGCAACCCACTCCAGTATTCTTGCCTGGAGAATCCCATGGACGGAGGAGCATGGTGGGCTACAGTCCACAGGGTCACAAAGACTCAGATACAACTGAACGACTTCACTCACTTCACTCACTATATCCATTAGGGAGTCTGGGAGATCTTGAAGATCAGTGTTTGACACCAGAAAGAAACAGAACAGGAAGGATGTACTGTGTAGAACAGGGAACTCTACTCAGCGCACTGTGGTGACTTGAATGGGAAAGAAATCCAAAAGGGAGGGGATATATGTACATGTATGGCTGATGCATTTTGCTGTACAGTAGAAACTAACACAACATTGTAAAGCAAGTATACTCCAATAAAAATTAATTAAAGTAATTTGAAGGATGTAAATAAAAATACGAACACAGTATGGGGAAAAATAGAAGGACACAAAACTAACCCCAAAAAAATCAGGATTAAGAATTTGCCTTTACCACAAATGGCAAGTGAATTTACCCATCCTTTAATCAAGAAGAGGGTTAGAGACTTCCCTGGCAATCCAGCAGTTAAGATTCCACACTTCCACATGCAGGGGCCGTGTGTTCAACCCCTGGTTCCTGCCTGCTGTGAGGTGTGGCCAAAAAATAAAACTAAAATTAAAAAAAAAAGAAGAGGGTTAACAACCTTCTCTTTCTTCTTGGGGTTGTTAATTGTTTTCAAGCAACCTGCATATAGATATTACTATGGAATTATTTTTATTCTTTCCTATTAGTTCTATTTGTTTTTCCAAAGAGTTGGAGTTAAAGAATCATCTCAGGTATGGATGAGTACAACTGACTACTTAGAACCAAATAAACACTATTTTTGTTTTGAATTTGCAGCTACTTAGATGAAAAGCATTGCATTAACAGCTGATACCAAATAGGGACAAACTTCATTCGATATTGACAGGTTGTTAGGTCTTGCTGTATGCTAATATTAATCTTTAGGTTTGAATAAAATATGTTATCTCAAATTTAAAACACCACAATATAATATACCTAAACAATACTTGAATTTATTATGTTTAAAATTCAAGGGTTTTGTTCACAAGAAGGTATTCACTCTTAAACCAAAGTAATAATCAAGTGGTTTTGGTCACTATGTAGTATCTTTTTATGTTAGAATAAATCAGTTTGCCTCAAACACTAGAGATTAATCTAAAAACAAAATGTCTCAAAATATGGGTGTTCATAAATTTCTTGGCAACTGAAGCATATCAAAATTCTTGTGCTTTGAAAATGATTGTTTTTTTTTTTTTTTTTCAGGATTGTCTCAAATCTTGTGTTCAGGAACCTGTAAACCTCAGACCACCACATCAAGGGAAATAAAGCAAACCTTTCACATGGTGACAAGACTTTATAGAACATCACTACACAAGTTGCTCTAAGATCATCATGCAGGTGCAGGGGGCTCCTTGAACAAATTATTCAAGAATAAGGAGGTCTGTTCCTTCATCCTTCCAGTGTTATACAAGAAAACAATGTTTGATTAGAATTTCATTGTGTGCAGTATTTGTTTCAGGGCATATGCTTTGATCAAAATCTATGTAATGGAAGCCTGTGTTCTATGATATCGAGAATTAATCATTGAACTCTTGACTATGGTTAAATATAATAATTACACTCACTTACTTATTAAACACCTATGAGCCTGTGAAGAGTTTGTCTCTAAAGTGAATTTTAAATAAAGAGGAACATCAAACAGTGATAAAACCAACATATGAAACTCAAGGTCATTATACAAACCAGGTGCTTTCTCAAAGTGAGAATGAATCAAATTAAGAAAGAGAAACAGCCAGAAGTTGAACAGATGTAGTAATTCATCATTTTAGTCTCTTAAAAGTAGAAACAAATGAGAAATAAATTTCAGAACACGGTGTGAAGATTCCTTTTTTCTCATTTCTCATGTAGGTTAAAATTAAATTTCCTTCTAATCTTTCTCTGATAATTGTGTCTGATTGATATAACATCCAAGTGGAAGAGGCCACCAGGCAGTCAGAGATGTGAAACCGGAGAGAGATTTTAAAAGTGGTACCACTATGCAGCTTTGTGTTGAAACTTAGAGTTTTAAATGTTATTTTAATTAAAAATAACATACTTTAAAAGAAAGTTTATATATACTGTAAGTGGATTATGTTAGAGTCAAAAATTATAAAATTATGTGATATTTACATAATAATGGTAGCTTGCAGATACATCTAAAGAAATACTGTGTTGTGTTTAAGAGCACTTCAGAAGTTGGAAGTGCATGTATAAATATCTTTATGTACACATTTGTTTTGCTAAAATATCAGTATTTGAGTCTCATAACTAGAATCACTCATCTTCTTTACTCTCTAGTTTTAAGGGATGAAGAACTGAAGTAATTAAAAAAAATAGGTTTGTGAAAATCAGTTTATAAAGCAAAGTTACTAAATTCTATCTTCCAGTTAAATTTTACCTTGAAATTTGGATAGAGAATCATAAAATGTTAGGTTAAATGGGGCCATGGGGATAATCTAGTCCAAAACCTGTGTTTTAGAGGAGGAAACTGAATGGATTGTGTCTTATCAGGAGGAATGCTGTAGTCTGAATTCTGTTTGCTTCCCCTCTTTAACAGGACTCTGCTGGATTCAACTTTCTTCCTGAATGCCTCTCCCATTCCAAGACTGGTTTAGTCTACCCTGCCACCTGCTTTCAATGAAATACCTTGAACTTTTCCATCATAACTGACCCCTCCCCGCCCCCCCACCCACAGTATAATGTTCTCCTTTACTTGTTTGTTTATCAGCCAATTAGAATGTGGGGGACCAGGGCTCGATCCCTGGGTCGGGAAGATTCCCTGGAGAAGGAAATGGCAACCCACTCCAGTACTTTTGCCTAGAAAATCCCATGGACGGAGGAGCCTGGTGCAGGCTACTGTCCATGGGGTCTCAAAGAGTCGGACACAACTGAGCAACTTCACTTTTACTTTTCAGACTGTAAGGTACAGGAAGATGATGTGGAGATGGTGTTTTGCCATTTAGCAAACACAGACAGTGCTTATTGCATAGTGAGAACTTGTGCATTTTTTGAATGAAAGGCAAATAATTGTTTTCATAAAATTATGTAGAAGGCATGCAAATTCAACATGAACAGAAATTTCTAAGGATGTTAAAGATATACATTAAATTGTTCAAAGTTCAGAAACCCGCTATTGAACTACTAGGTTAAAATGATTCCCCTGAATCATATCACATATCACAATCATAACAGCTCACTGAAATACAATATATTATATTGATAACTTTGAGGAACTTGTAGTGGGTCTGAGTTTACTGAAGTCAGTCGTGAAAGGCTGTTGTCTTAACCTTTCATCTCTTATTTTTAAAAAAATACACATAAAGGTTATTTGCTGTTGTGATTGTGTCTTTTTTCTTGTGTATTTTGGTTCATGCAGTTTTATGGGTGATACACTTCTCAAAGAAGAACTGCTCTTTGAAATTTCCTGGCCATCCAGTGGTTGGGGCTCTGCGCTTCCACTTCAGGGGCACAGGTTCGACCTCTGGTGGGTGAACTAAGATCTGGCCTGCCCCTCGACTAGGTCAAAAAAGTCAAATGAAAAAGGAGCTGCTCAGACTACTCTAGAATCCAGTTCCTTGCTGTTTCACTTACTTGGCTCGGCTCCTTGTCCTTGAACTCGTTTCACCATTTCATTGCCAGCGAGAAACGTACAGCCTTGTTTGTAGGAACGGCTTCAGTCAAACACTTTCAGCGTCAACACTTTCACGATGTCCTGACAGCTGCACTGAATCGGCTGAAGCTGCGTTTTATTCCCTATTAGGATTATTGACATTTTCACAACTTTTCCTGGATTTTTTTTTTCTTTGCCAAGGACCTCCTCAGAATGGTGCTGTTCTTCTGTTTTCATATTTGGAAATGAGATTCCCATGAGGAATTTACCAACAGCAAACCAGGAGCTGGAGAAGTGAAACTTGGCAGAATTCCTTCCTCTCTGTCAAGGTCCCTCTTGGCCTTATCAAGGGTCTGGCAGTGACTGTGCCCACACTGTCCCCTAGTGGCTGGCCCCACAGTGGGCCCCTCAGGGCCGGGCATCTCCTGTGCCCTGGTGACTGACAGCTCTTTCTCTCAGAATATGGCTTTTATGCCCAGGGGCGATCTTTCAAAGATCTATTTTCTCTTGTGTGCAAGAGAAATATATTTATTGCTCTTGCGTTTTCTGACAGTTTTACATCTTTGAGTAAACATTCTATGACTTAGAACCTTTCTAAGGGGAAATAGAAAAATAAGTTCAAACATCATTGTGTGTACTATAGGTTTCTGAAAAAGTCTTAGAGTACCTGTTGATCAACCAACAGATATTTCTCAAGCTTAAAAGTTTACCAGATACTGTTGTAGGCACTTGTTATACATTCATGAACAAAACAAAGATCCCTGCCCGATGGAGTATATGTTCTAGTATCAGAAAGTATGAGAAGAGCACTATAATGGACTTTTCCTTAGAGTAACATTCAAACCAGGTTACTTGTAAACGTGATGTATTCAATAACTGTACTATTGTGAGCTGTGTTTTTGCATCCAGTGGTGTAATTGATATTTGTTTCACCTTCTCTAACTTGCAGTCAGGGTAAGCTGTTAGTGACCACAAGGTGTTATAGCTGGTACCCGCCCCAGGCACTCCTTGCCATACAAATGTGTTACTCGGCTCCCATATGCTAATTTTCTCACTCTAGGGTGGCCATTATGGAGAGATTGGTATGTCTTCCTAAGTTCAGTTCAGTCTCTCAGTCGTGTCCGACTCTTTGTGACCCCGTGGACTGCAGCATGCCAGGCTTCCCTGTCCATCACCAACTCCTGAGCCTACTCAAATTCATGTCCATTGCATCGGTGATGCCATCCAATCATCTCATCCTCTGTTGTCCCCTTCTCCCCCTTTCCCAGCATCAGGGTCTTTTCCAACGAGTCGGTTCTTTGCATCAGGTGGCCAAAGTATTGGAGTTTCAGCTTCAGCATCAGTCCTTCCAATGACTATTCAGGACTGATTTCCTTTAGGATGGACTGGTTAGTCTCCTTGCAGTCCAAGGCCTCAAGAGTCTTCTCCAACACCACAGTTCAAAAGCATCAATTCTTCAGCTCTCAGCTTTCTTTATAGTCCAACTCTCACATCCATATATGACTACAGGAAAAACCATAGCTTTGACTAGATGAACCTTTGTTGGTAAAGGTTTTTACCTTCTCTGATTTTTACTATGCTGTCTAGGTTGGTCACAGCTTTTCTTCCAAGGAGCAAGCATCTTTTAATTTCATGGATGTAGTCACCATCTGCAGTGATTTTGGAGCCCAAGAAAATAAAGTCTCTCACTGTTTCCATTGTTTCCCCATCTATTTGCCATAAAGTGATGGGACCGGATGCCACCTTAGTTTTTTGAATGTTGAGTTTTAAACCAACATTTTCACTCTTCTCTTTCACTTTCATCAAGAAGCTCTTTAGTTCTTCACTTTCTGCCATAAGGGTGGTGTCATCTGCATATCTGTCGTTATTGATATTTCTCCTGGCAATCTTGATTCCAGATTGTGCTTCATCTAGCCCAGCATTTCTCATGATGTATCTGCATATAAGTTAAATTAGCAGGGTGACGATATACAGCCTTGAAGTACTCCTTTCCCAATTTGGAACCAGTCTGTTGTTCCATGTCCAGTTCTAACTGTTGCTTCTTGACCTGTGTACAAGTTTCTCAGGAGGCAGGTCAGGGGATCTGGTATTCCTGTCTCTTTAGAGGCAAAAAGCTATGTCTTCCTAAACTCTGTGCCAAAATGCAAGTGGCCTTCCAGTCTTCCCTCCTGGCCACTTTTCCCAATGCTCTGCCCACCGGGGTGGACACTCACGGCCCCCCTTCTTCAGCATCACTTGCCTGAAGAACTCCTGGGCAAGCGTTGCCTGGGGCCAGGCTCTGGTTCACATTAACAGGCCTAGTTATCTCAGGCCTCTATGGTTGAAAAAATGGATAAATAAAGCTTTAGTACTCTTATCTCATTACTGTGCTTAAAAGACATGAAATTGCAAAATAATTTAAGAAATTACTTTTTCATTTTCTGACTTTTAAAAGAAATGAGTGCATGTATGCCTGCTCAGGCATGTCCAATTCTGCAACCTTGTGGACTGCAGCCTGCCAGGCTCCTCTGTCTATGGGATTCTCCAGGCAAGAATACTGGAGTGTGTTCCCATTTCCTTCTCCACTGGATCTTCCTGACTCACACCCAGGGATTGAACCCGCATCTCCTCCATTGGCAGGTGGGTTCTTTACTACTGAGCCACATAGGAAGCCCAAAGGAAATATAATAATTTATATTATTAATGTTGTAAAAGATTAAACACTTGTATCTCCATTCTTGTAATGATGTCTTTTATTTCTAACTAATTCTAGGGAGAAACAATGAACAAACTCATTAATTGTTTAAATTTATTGATTTCCTAAATTTTATAAATAGATTTTCTTATTTGGAAAGGTGTCATTCAAAAAAATCAGATGTCAATTCTATACCCTCCCAAAATATACTTTATTTTTAATATTTATGATTTAATTTTATTACAATAAAATATCCTTTAGTGTTTATATGGCATTATGTTTCAGTAGGCTGAAGCACATTTATATAATTTAAAATACTGTTTCTTTATTTGTTTTTTAGAAAAGTATTTATTTTTATTTATTTATTTGTCTGTGCCTTAGTTGTGGCATGTGGGACTTTTGTTGTGGCATGTGGGACTTTTGTTGTGGCACTGGAACCCTGAGTTGCAGATTGAGAACTCTTAGTCACTAGGATTCAGTTCCCTGACCAGGAATCGAACCCAGGACCCCTCCATTGGTTGCGCAGAGTCTTAGCCACTGGACCACCAGGGAAGCTACTTGTTTCTTTACTTAGAAAATGGAGAAAGGAAAACAAAGAGGCTTAGTGGCATCTGTGGATACATTCATAGTAGTTCAATTCAGTTTAGTTGCTTAGTCATGTCTGACTCTGTGTAAACCAACTCTCTGTAAACTCTCTGTAAAAAACTGCAGGGGGCTCCTGGTTCCATGTCAAGCCTCCCTGTCCATCACCAACTCCCGGAGCTTGCTCAACTCATGTCCATCGAGTTGGTGATGACATGCAACCATCTCATTCTCTATTGACCCTTCTCCTCTTGCCCTCAATCTTGCCCAGCATCAGGGTCTTTTCCAATGAGTTAGTTCTTCATATCAGGTGGCCAGAGTATTGGAGTTTCAGCTTCAGCACCAGTCCTTCCAATGAATATTCAGGATTGACTTCCTTTTGGATGGACTGGTTGGATGTCCTTTTAATCCAAGGGACTCTCAAGAATCTTCTCCAACACCACGGTTCAAAAGCATCAATTCTTTTGTGCTCAGCCTTCTTTATGGATGTGTCCAACACTCACATCCATACATGACTACTGGAAAAACCATAGCTTTGACTAGACGGACCTTTGTTGGCAAAGTAATGTCTCTGCTTTTTAGTAGGCTGTCTAGGTTTGTCACAGCTTTTCTTCCAAGGATCAAGCAGCATCTTTTAATTTCATGGCTGCAGTCACCATCTGCAGTGATTTTGGAGCCCAAGAAAATTAAGTCTCTCACTGTTTCCTTTGTTTCCCCATCTATTTGCCATGAAGTAATGGGAATGGATGCCAAGATCTTCAATTTTTGAATGTTGAATTTTAAGAAATCTTTTTCACTCTCTTCTTTCACTTTCATCAAGAGGCTTTTTAGTTCCTCTTGGCTTTCTGCCATAAAGGTGGCATCATCTGCATATCTGAGGTTATTGTTATTTCTCCCGGCAATCTTGATTCCAGCTTGTGCTTCATCCAGCCTGGGATTTTGCATGATGTACAACCAGTCTATCCTAAAGGAGATCAGTCCTGGGTGTTCATTGGAAAGACTGATGTTGAAGCTGAAACTCAAATACTTTGGCTACCTGATGCGAAGAGCGGACTCATTTGGAAAGACCCTGATGCTGGGTAAGATTGAGGGCAGGAGGAGAAGGCGATGACAGAGGATGAGATGGTTGGATGGCATCACCGGCTTAATGGACATGGGTTTGGGTAGACTCCGGCAGTTGGTGATGGATAGGGAGGCCTGGTGTGCTGTGGTTCATGGGGTCGCAAAGAGTCGGACACGACTGAGTGACTGAAATGAACTGAACTGAACTCTCCATAGAAGTTAAATATGCAGGGTGACAATACACAGTCTTGACATACTCCTTTCCCATTCTGGAACCAGTCTGTTGTTCCATGTCCAGTTCTAACTGTTGCTTCTTGACCTGCATACAGGTTTCTCAGAAGGCAGGTCAGGTGGTCTGGTATTCCCATCTCTTGAAGAATTTTCCAGTTTGTGGTAATCCCACAATCAAAGGCTTTAGTGTAGTCAATTAAACAGAAGCAGATGTTTTTCTGGAATTCTCTTGCTTTTTCTATAATCCAAAGGATGTTGGCAATTTGACCTCTTGTTCCTCTGCCTTTTCTAAAACCAGCTTGAACATCTCCAAGTTCTTGGTTCACGTACTGTTGAAGCCTAGCTTGGAGAATTTTGAGCATTACTTTACTAGCGTGTGAGATGAGGGCAATTGTGTGGTAGTTTGAACATTCTTTGGCATTGCATTTCTTTGGGATTGGAATGAAAACTGACCTCTGCCAGTCTGCTGGCTACAGTTGAGTTTTCCAAATTTGCTGACATATTGAGTGCAGCACTTTCACAGCATCATCATTTAGGATTTGAAATGTCTCAGCTGGAATCCCATCACCTCCATTAGCTCTGTTTGTAGTGATGCTTCCTAAGGCCCACTTGACTTTGCACTCCAGGATGTCTGTCTCTAAGTGAGTGATCACACCATTGTGGTTATCTGGGTCATTAACATCTTTTTTGTATAGTTCTTCTTTGTATTCTTGCTACCTCATCTTAAAATCTCCTGCTTCTGTTAGGTCCAAACCATTTCTGTCCTTTATTTTGCCCATCTTTGCATGAAATATTCCTTTGGTATCTCTAATTTTCTTGAAGAGATCTCTAGTCTTTCCCATTCTATTGTTTTCTCTATTTCTTTGCATTGATCACTGAGGAAGGCTTTCTTATCTCTCCTTGCTGTTCTTTGGAACTCTGAATTCAGATGGATGTATCTTTTCTTTTCTCCTTTGTCTTTCATTTCTCTTCTTTTCTCAGTTATTTTTAAGCCCTCTTCAGACAACCATTTTGCCTTTTTGCATTTCTTCTTCTTGGGGAAGGTTTTGATCACTGCCTCCTTGTTGTCCATGTGTAGAGTCATCTCTTGTGTTGTTGGAAGAGGGTGTTTGCTATGACCAGTGTGTTCTTTTGGCAAAACTCTGTTAGCCTTTGCCCTGCTTAATTTTGTACTCCAAGGCCAAACTTGCCTCTTACTCCAGGTATCTCTTGACTTCCTAATTTTGCATTCCAGTCCCCTCTGATGTAAAGGATGTCACCTTTTGGTGTTAGTTCTAGAAGGTCTTGTAGGTCTTCATACACCCATTCAACTTCAGCCTTTTCAACATTACTAGTTGGTACATCAGAGAAGGCAATGGCACCCCACTCCAGTACTCTTGCCTGAAGAATCCCATGAATGGAGGAGCCTGATAGGCTGCGGTCCATGGGGTCGCTAAGAGTTGGACACGACTGAGCGACTCCATTTTCACTTTTCACTTTCATGCATTGGAGAAGGAAATGGCAACCCACTCCAGTGTTCTTGCCTGGAGAATCCCAGGGACGGGGGAGCCTGATGGGCTGCCGTCTATGCGGTCGCACGGAGTCGGACGAGACTGAAGCGGCAGCAGCAGTTGGTACATAGACTTGGATTACTGTGGTATTGAATGGTTTGCCTTGGAAATGAACAGTGGTCATTCTGTCATTTGATTGCACCTAAGTACTACATTTTGGACTGTTTTATTTACTATAAGTGCTACTCCATTTCTTCTAACATTCATAGTAAGGAGGTAATAAAGCAATAAAAAAAATAACCATAACTGTTCTTCCTAATCCACTATTTAGTTGCTGCTCCTGGGAGTAACCAAATAAAGTATTGTATATGAGCAGTGGTATCAATTTTTTTGAAAAAGGTATGTACTTCAGTTTTGCTGGAGAATCAGCTTCTATTGCTCTTTGGGCATTTGAAGCATTATTTGGTGTTGGAAATGGATGTGAAATATTTAACTAAAAATTATGATGTTTTCCCATTAACTATGTGACAGTTGCAAGATGAAGATGTTTGGTTGAGGTAACTTGGCAAATTCCTTCCAACAGAAGAAAAATAGAAATTACTTTCATACTGTAATTTTGTGATGTATTCAAATGATGACTGAAGACCTTATAAAAGACAAATAAATGATGTAGAGTCATCCAGATGCTGTGGCTACTTCCAAAACATCTTGTATTAGGAGCATATTTCCTTCCAAGCCCTCTCAAAATACTATTGGTGAAAACTTTCATTGATGGAAGCATAAATATCATTTTTTCTGTGCTCCAAATAAGGACCACTATCCCATAAGTCATCTTTCTCTTCTTGCAGCTTTGAGCAGAACATTGAATTTCAAGTGGCCCCAAACCCAGGGAAGACAGATACGGATTATCTTCATTCTCAAATTACTTAGATGTTGTGTAACTAATGGAACTTCATATGCATTTATCCACATAGTTCCTATAATACTTCTTCACGTTAGACACTATATACTCTATCTTAATTTTATAGAGGAAAAACTGAGCTCCAGGGAGGTAATGTAATTTTCCCAGGGTCTTGTAACTATCGAGTGGCAAATATCTTGCCTGTATCTAGCCAGGTGAACAGGAAAAAAAAAAAACACAAGGCCAAAATCAAACTGTATTTGTTGTTTATTATTCTTGCTCTTTGTGGTGGAGAAACTGAGAAATGGGGTTGGATTACAATAGTTGACGTTCCTGAACTAAAGAGGCAATGACAAATATATTCAATTTGTGTCAAATTTTCATTCTGCCTAAATTTGACCCCCCAAGTTATATGACTTTGTGGTAAGTTAATACTCTTTTTTTCTGTGAATGTTCAATACTATGCACAGGAAGATATCCAACCCCATTCTGCTCAAGGTTTGAAATTTTGTGCAGACTGAGACCTTTCTATGCACATAGTTCAAATTCAGGAATTCTGATTTATCTCAATTACTTTACATAATAGCTGTTGAATTTAGATATTCTCTCCTATAACCAAAGTACTTCTAATATTTGTTATGAACTTTCAAATTTTACCTTAATAATAATGTCATACTTATAGAAAAGTTACAAGAGTACTGCAAAGAATTTCGCATACCCCTATATTCACTTTCTTTAACTGTTAACATTTCACTCACCTGCTTTATCTTTTATTTTCTCTTTTTTTGTATATAGTTGTATATACACTTTTCCCGAACTATTTGAGAATAATTTTGCAGCTATCATGTATCTTTATCCATAAAGTTTTATTTTGTATTTCCTAAGACTTTTCTTTATATATTCACAGTAAAACTGTCAAAATGAGGAAAATTAGCATCGATACAATACTATTGTTTCATTCACAGTTCATAGTAACCGTTTCCCCATTGTCTCAATAAAGTCCCTTATGTTGGTTTATTTGTTTCTCTGTTTTAGGCTCCATATCAGGATTATCATTAGATTCAGTTTTCACGCCTCTTTAGTCTCCTTTCATCTGGAGCAGGTTCTCAACCTTTGTCTTCTTGACAAAGCATTTTGGAGGAGTGTAGGCCAGTTGTTTTGTAGACTGTTCCTTATTTGGGGTTTAGCTTATGTCTCTTCATGATTAGATTCAGGATGCATTTTTTACAGTGACATCAAATAAGTGACAAAGTATTCTTCCCAGGATGTCAAGAAGCTCATGGTATTGGTTTGTCTCATTATTGTTGTTTACATTTATTATGTGGTAAAAATAGTTGTTGCTGATGTTTAGTCACTCAAATGCGTCCAACTCTTTTGTGATTCCGTAGACTGTAGCTCGTCAGGCTCCTCTGTCCATGGGATTTCCCAGGCAAGAATACTGGAGTGGATTGCCTTTTCCTTCTCCAGGGGATCTTCCCAACCCAGGGGTTGAGCATCTCCTGCACTGGAGGCAGATTTTTTACTGCTGAGCCACTGGAGAAGTCCCGGTTAAGACAGGGTTTACTACATTAATCCATATAATGTTATTATTTTCTCTTTATGGTCAAGAAACAATTTGTAAGAGGATATTTGAGACTACATAGATAGCCTCTTCCAGGATTTGAAATAGCTCCACTGGAATTCCATCACCTCCACTAGCTTTGTTCATAGTGATGCTTTCTAAGGCCCACTTGACTTCACATTCCAGGATGTCTGCTCTAGGTGTGTGATCACATCATCGTGATTATCTGGGTTGTGAAGATCTTTTTTGTGCAGTTCTGTGGATTCTTGCCACCTCTTCTTAATATCTTCTGCTTCTGTTAGGTCCATACCATTTCTGTCCTTTATCGAGCCCATCTTTGCATGAAATGTTCCCTTGGTATCTCTAATTTTCTTGAAGAGATCTCTAGTCTTTCCCATTCTGTTGTTTTCCTCTATTTCTTTGCATTGATCGCTGAGGAAGGCTTTCTTATCTCTCCTTGCTATTCTTTGGAACTCTGCATTCCAATGGGTATATCTTTCCTTTTCTCCTTTGCCTTTCTCTTCTTTTCACAGCTATTTGTAAGACCTCCTCAGACAGCCGTTTTGCCCTTTTGCATTTCTTTTTCTCAGGGATGGTCTTGATCCCTGCCTCCTGTACAATGTCAAGAACCTCTGTCCATAGTTCTTCAGGCACTCTATCAGATCTAATCCCTTGAATCTATTAGTCACTTCCACTGTATAATCATAAGGAATTTGATTTAGGTCATACCTGAATGGTCTAGTGGTTTTCCCCACTTTCTTCAATTTAAGTCTGAATTTGGCAGTAAGGAGTTCATGATCTGAGCCACAGTCAGCTCCTGGTCTTGTTTTTGCTGACTGTATAGAGCTTCTCCATCTTTGGCTGCAAAGAATATAATCAATGTGATTTCAGTGTTGACCATCTGGTGATGTCCATATGTAGAGTCTTCTCTTGTGTTGGAAGAGGGTGTTTGCTATGACCAGTGCATTCTCTTGGCAAAACTCTATTAGCCTTTGCCTTGCTTCATTCCATATTCCAAGGCCAAATTTGCCTGTTACCCCAGGTGTTTCTTGACTTCCTACTTTTACTTTCCAGTCCTCTATAATGAAAAGAACATCTTTCTTGGGTATTAGTTCTAAAAGGTTTTGTAGGTCTTCATAGAGCCGTTCAACTTCAGCTTCTTCAGCGTTACTGGTTGGGGCACAGACTTGGATTACTGTGATATTGAATGGTTTGCCTTGGAAGCGAACAGAGATCATTCTGTTGTTTTTGAGACTGTATCCAAGTACTGCATTTTGGACTCTTTTGTTGACAATGATGGCTACACCATTTTTTCTAAGGGATTCCTGCCCACAGTAGTAGATATAATGGTCATCTGAGTTAAATTTCAAATCCTGGAAGATGATGATGTGAAAGTGCTGCACTCAATATGCCAGCAAATTTGGAAAACTCAGCAGTGGCCACAGGACTGGAAAAGGTCAGTTTTCATTCCAATCCCAAAGAAAGGCAATGCCAAAGAATGCTCAAACTACCACACAATTGCACTCATCTCACACGCTAGTAAAGTAATGCTCAAAATTCTCCAAGCCAGGCTTCAGCAATATGTGGACTGTGAACTTCCAGATGTTCAAGCTGGTTTTAGAAAAGGCAGAGGAACCAGAGATCAAATTACCAACATCCGCTGGATCATGGAAAAAGCAAGAGAGTTCCAGAAAAACATCTATTTCTGCTTTCTTGACTATGCCAAAGCCTTTGACTGTCTGGATCACAATAAACTGTGGAAAATTCTGAAAGAGATGGGAATAACCAGACCACCTGACCTGCCTCTTGAGAAACCTATATGCAGGTCTGGAAGCAACAGTTAGAACTGGACATAGAACAACAGAGTGTTTCCAATTAGGAAAAGGAGTATGTCAAGGCTGCATATTGTCACCCTGCTTATTTAACTTATATGCAGAGTATATCATGAGAAACGCCAGGCTGGAAGAAGCACAAGCTGGAATCAAGATTGCTGGGAGAAATATCAATAACCTCAGATATGTAGATGACACCACCCTTATGGCAGAAAGTGAAGAGGAACTAAAAAGCCTCTTGATGAAAGTGAAAGTGGAGAGTGAAAGAGTTGGCTTAAAGTGCAACATTCAGAAAACAAAGATCATGGCATCTGGTCCCATCACTTCATGGGAAATAGATGGGGAATCTGTGGAAACAGTGTCAGACTTTATTTTGGGGGGGCTCCAAAATCATTTCAGATGGTGGTTGCAGCCATGAAATTAAAAGACGCTTACTCCTTGGAAGGAAAGTTATGACCAACCTAGATGACATATTCAAAAGCAGAGACATTACTTTGCCAACAAAGGTCCGTCTAGTCAAGGCTATGGTTTTTCCAGTGGTCATGTAGGGATGTGAAAGTTGGACTGTGAAGAAAGCTGAGCGCCGAAGAATTGATGCTTTTGAACTGTGGTGTTAGAGAAGACTCTTGAGAGTCCCTTGGACTGCAAGGGGATCCAACCAGTCCATCCTAAAGGAGATCAGCCCTGGGTGTTCTTTGGAAGCACTGATGCTGAAGCTGAAACTCCAATACTTTGGCCACCTCATTCGAAGAGTTGACTCATTGGAAAAGACTCTGATGCTGGGAGGGATTGGGGGCAGGAGGAGAAGGGGACGCCAGAGGATGAGATGGCTGGATGGCATCACCGACTCGATGGACATGAATTTGGGTGAACTCCGGGAGTTGGTGATGGACAGGGAGGCCTGGAGTGCTGCAATTCATGGGGTCACAAAGAGTCGGACACGACTGAGCAACTGAACTGAACTGAGATAGCCTCTTCTTCATCAAGCTTATAATACAATTGTCTAACCCCAAACACTGAAAAAAACAATCTTTTATAACTTAAATTCAGTATCAATGCATATTTTCATTTTTAGACTTTGATTGTAAGCACAAGAATTGTATTTGAAAGTTACTTAGTTCTTTAAAAAGATCTAAAACATTAATGTTTTTCTACAAGTCAAAACTCTATAAAAAGTTTTCAAAGATAATCATTCTCCATCTCTTCTGCTCCATTCATATCCAACTAAGGTAAACAATTAACAACATAACTAATTTCATTAGCTTCTGATTTATCCAACCTGTATTTATTTTGGGGGAAAAAAAGCATATATAAAAAGCTTTTTATTTTCTTTCTTTCTTCGAGAAAGGATAGCACATTATATCTAAAGCATGCTAAAACTTTGCTCTTTTACAAATAATACTATTTTCTGGGCCCATTCCATGTTAGTTTATAGAGGTCTATCTCATTCTTTTTTGATCACGGAAAAAGGCTTTCTTATCTCTCCTTGCTATTCTTTGGAACTCTGCATTCAAACGGGTATATTTTTCCTTTTTTCCTTTGCTTTTCACTTCCCTTCTTTCATTATGAGAAACGCTGGGCTGGAGGAAGCACAAGCTGGAATCAAGATTGCCGGGAGAAATATCAACAACCTCAGATATGCAGATGACACCACCCTTATGGCAGAAAGGGAAGAGGAACTGGACATGGTTTGGCCATGCGTTTGGGTGAACTCCGGGGGTTGGTGATGGACAGGGAGGCCTGGTGTGCTGGGGTTCATGGGGTCACAAAGAGTCGGATATGACTGAGAGAGTGAACTGAACTGATCTCATTATTTTATTCCAACTATATAATGCTCCATTGTGTGAGTGTATCATAATTATTCCATTCATTTTCCCATGTGTAGAAATTTATGTTGCTGCCAATACCTTGTAATTACAAATAATAAACAATGCTGGGCAAATGTACTTGTAACTTATTGAGAGTATAAGCCATGATTTATACTCTTAAATCAGCTCTTCTCTTTTTCTCAAGTTAGATACATGTAGAACTATTCAAAGACATTACTTCCTTTCTTATGTGCAAAAGATTTCTTTTCCATTGATTCATAACACTGTGCTTGCTGCAAAACTACATCAGAATAGTATAGCCTGGAAAACTGTAAGGACATTTTGTGGAAGTAGAAATTGTACCACGTATTTGTATAACAGCAAGGCAAGTGTGGTCTCTAGGAAGTATAGGTAAAGTTGATTAGATTGCAGTGTATACTTAAAAGCTGAATAATGCACTCTTGTAAAACACTCTTCAAAATTATTTAACTTCCCATGATATCATCACAGCATGTGCAGAAAAAATCTTTAGTGTTATCTTTTCCTGTCACATGACTAGTGCAAACAAAAGAAATCCTTATCTTTTTGTTTCTATTCTGGCCCTTCATAAAATGGCATTAAGCACCATTCAAAATTTACACAGTAAGGACTTAGTTTGAGGAAAAAAGATTCATTTTGTATTTCAAATAAATTATACTTGCTAAATTGTAAAGCAAAAATTTTTCTCAACAATTGTAGGTTTCTAGCATTTTACACGTGTAGAAAATATTTTAGTTTTAAAACCACTTTCCAAGATATTTTTACATGTAAGTCTCATAGCAAACCTTGGCATAGAGAATTATGTAGGAGTTCTTATTGTACAATAAGAGTTCTATAAGTACAATATATTATACTTATTTTGCAAAAGAGGAAAGAGGCATTTAGAGAGTTTAAGGAAATTTCTGTGGGTTGTAAGATTCTGAACTAAACCCTGAACTAGAATCCAGGACATTTTTTTTTTTCTTTAAAAAGTGAAATCTGCCTATTTCATAGCATTATTGTGGTGACCAAATAAGGTCATAGACTTGAAAATTTTAAAGTTGTACAGAGGTAGTAATTTTATTATTAAAGTTTTGGGGCTTTTGCAACTATGGGTAAAATTTCTCTATATTTTACAATTTTATATACATATATATTTATATATATATATGAAATACAAGAGACTTAACAGTTGGAGAGATATAAATTCCACAGCAAGACTCAAAGTGTTCATGTGGGGAAATATTTCACAGACTGAACTGGTACCTCTAGGAGCAAATGATGATGTTATATATCCACTGTGGAATAATTAACAGCATTATATATTGTACAGAAGTTAGACCTTGAAACAAACCTCATTAAAGGTACTTGATCTTAGTTTTAAACCTTTAAGTATCTTCTTTAAAAGTGATCAATGTATGTACTGGCTACTTTAGTTATCCTGCTATGAGATTCATATAACTTTGATCTAACTTTCTTTGATTTAACTCTGCAATTAAGAAGATTTGGTTCAAAGTAAAAGCTCATTGGTTGATGTTTTCCACTGATGTGATAATGTTTACACAGATGTGCTTTGAAATCTTGATTATGGTGGATTTGGGGGTCCTACCACAAGACAGATTGCTGTTATTTGAAAGGTGAAATAATATGACACTTACCTGGTACAACCTTTAAAACAGACTTAGCTGTGTACATTTCTAAAGTGATGTATTTGTTTATTGTTTTAAGCCAGTGTTTTTGTTTTATTTCATATCTATCAACAGTAAATCACTTGCTTTAAGGACTCTTTTATAACTTGGTTGCACAAGGGTCAGTACTTAGGGCCGTAGTGATGAAAAGGTGTAACTTTACCTACTCTAAAGCACCTGCCAATTAATTAGCAAAAATCCCTTCACAGCAAATAAAATAAAAAATCCCATCCATCTGCACTCCCAAGTTGAGGCCTTTGTTAAGCAGACCGTGAAATGGGGCTGAAAAACTCATTTTCAGGGAGTTCCTAAAACTTTTATGCTTAGAGGAAGTATAAAAACCTGCCAAATGATTCTCAACACTTTGGCCACTGAAAAACTGTAACATAAAGATCTTAAATTTAACTAGTGGTACAAAACCAAAGTTTGAAGTTTTAAATGCATGTGTATCCAGCTCCTTCACCTCAATGACTTTGGATCTGACAAATATGCACTGGGCAGTTCCACATGCAATTTTCTGGGTCTCAAAAACACATCAAGAAGCAACACCATTTTCCATTTATTTGTTTTTATAATTCAAATGTGAACAATCAAAAAAATATATTCTGAAAGCAAATGCAACTAAGAATAGGGAGGTGCTCTTAGACTGGATAAAGATCCCAGAGGTCACCTGTCATTTATGACCCTATTACAGACATTCATTTTCTGTTTGTGGTATCCATAAGAATATGGACCATCTCTTTTCAGCCTACTTGGATTTATTCTTAATCCCTAGATTCACAATTAAATTATGTTATTATATAAAGTTGCTTAAAAGTTTACAAACAGCGCACAATTTTAAATTTCCATGCTGATAGAAGGTTATATCATGTGTTATCTGAGTAAAGATAAACATTAAAGAGAACCTGGGTAGGGGGCGGTGTGTGTGTGTTCCTAACCTAACCTTGATTATGTAAAGAAAATCCCCCATCTAAATGATAAAAGAAACGAGTAATGCTTGTACATTTTATTAGTGTTTTAAAATTAGTGAGTTAAACTGTCAAAGCTTTGATTTTCCTTTCATGTGTGTCTGGGCAGGTCTAAGCCTCGGGTAACGCCCTTTTTCCTTCTCCTTCTCTTACCTTTTTTTTTTTTTTTGCACCTGTCCACTGCAGGCTCCCAGCAGCTCCCAAGGGGTCCAGTTCTCTCCTTTCCTTTTCCTCCTTCTACCCATCCCCTCCTCCCTGCTTCCCCCCTCCCAGTTTCCCCCTCCCCCGCACCCCTCCTTTCCCTTCTTCAATCTACCTGCCAAGTTGGGCTCCTTTCAGCAGCGATCTATCACTGCAAAGGAGCTCACATCAAAGGCGATTGCACGGCCGCAGCCGCACGGCATCACGGTTGTTCCAGAGACGACCGCAAAGAGGGGCCTTGACTGCGCCTCCCCGAAGTTGCTGGCCAGCTCTGGCCAATGGTGGGAATGATTTTTTTTTTTTTTTTTTTGCGACTGCCACTGATAGAGAGCCGTCAAGGGCTCCTTCTGGTCACTTCCGAAGAGCAAAAACGTGTTGAGAGGAGGCCGGTTTAAGATTTCAAACGGAAACCTCCCCAGCGCGCATGAAAGGACTTGATTAGCATATGTCAAGAGGACCCGCATATATACTGTGTGTATGTACACAGGACTCTGATCTGATCAGTTTGCGGAGTTGGAGCCCCAGCCCCGAGCCCCAGCCTTAGTATTGGCAGCGGCAGCCTATAGATGTTTCTGCAAGGCCAGCAGCCGGCTCCCACCTACCCCGGCAGAGAAGATCGCTCCAAGACAGTGAAAGCGTCCCTGCTTTCAGTGCAAAGTCCATCCTGCGACCTCACGGGAGTAACTGGGCCTTAACTTTTTTTTTTTGGCGCTTGTTTGGCCATCATTTTTTCTCATCCACCTCCCCATCCCCGCTACTGCTTTGCTTGTGGGGTGGGGGTGTCTTTTGTTTTCCGGATCGTCCGCCTCGCCCTCTGGCCGCTCCATGGCTCCCTTAGCCGAAGTCGGGGGCTTCCTGGGCGGCCTGGAGGGCCTGGGACAGCAGGTGGGCTCGCACTTCCTGCTGCCTCCTGCCGGGGAGCGGCCGCCTCTGCTGGGCGAGCGCCGAAGCGCGGCGGAGCGAGGCGCCCGCGGCGGCCCGGGGGCGGCGGAGCTGGCGCACCTGCACGGCTTCCTGCGCCGCCGGCAGCTCTACTGCCGCACCGGCTTCCACCTGCAGATCCTGCCCGACGGCAGCGTGCAGGGCACCCGGCAGGACCACAGCCTCTTCGGTACGTACGGGCGCCCGCATCCCGTGCTCCTCCCTGCTCGCCTGCTGAGCGACTCCGGCTTGCGCGGGGCCGGGAGCTCGAGAGACCCTTTGGGTGCCAAGTGCAGGCTGGGACTTACGGGACCCCAGGATTTTGCCTGTCCGCCGGCCTCTGCGATCGCCGGCAGGCCTGCTGCTCCAGACGCTGGAGGGGGCGGGAGGGGAGAGGGGGGTGCTCTTCCCGCACCTGGCTGCCTGGGACGCAGAGCCCTGGACTCGGAGCCACATCTTTCCCGCACTTCTTACCTCGCAGTTTATTTCTTTTTTTTAATCCCTATTATTTTCTCCTGCGCCCCCCACGTTCCCCCCAGTACCTGTCCACTTAACAAAAGTTAACAACAGAAAGCCTTCCGCTTCTTTCGACCTGCCTTACAGCCAGGCAGTTGATGATGCTTTTATGGTTACTGCTCAAAAATAGGAAGCGAGCTTTTACTTGTCTACCTAGAGCACCACACATGTTGAGCAGGTAACAGATTAACTCTCCATGGGCACCTTCGCTCCTGTCAGGCTCACCTGCCTGCAGTTCTCTGCGCTGTTAAAGTTTGGTGAGAAACAAACGAAAAGCTTATCGGGCTACAGAGCATGCCCAGTCCCTTAATCAAGATCCTCTTTAGAAATTATGAAATCCTGAAGCAAAGATCTTGGTATTGACCATAGGTAAGAGGAAGTAGGGAAGAGAAAGAAGACATGGGTGAGAACACAAAGAAACATGTTTCTGAATACCTCCAACAGTGACTGGGAGCAGAAGGAGTTAAGGAAAAAACACAAAACCCGAATATTGTTAAGGCAGATTGCTAAGAGACTAGATTGGGAAACCATAAAGTTTCTACTGTAATTCCTCCTTACTTAGCTGTGTGACTAGCACGTGCTTTAACCAGTGAGCCTGAGTTTTCTTTCCTTGTCTGTACAATGATGGGGTTAAATCAGGTAATTCTTTTTAAGATGCTCTCCTGCTCTAAAAGCCCAGGATCTTTCCTCTACTGTGGAAGTGTTCATCATATTCGAGTTAACTGGCTAACACTCTTGAACGATTTTGATCACCCAACTTGGAACTTCACTAGATAGAATCATTATACCTCTTTTTAAAGACTCCGTTTACCTGTCAGCAGCAATGTGAAAGGGCCTGCCTAACACAGGGTCAGCTTTCCTTCTCCCTTCCTTAGCAGTGGAATTCTCTGAGAGTCTTATCTCTGAAGGGCCCTCTCTTGTTCTCATCCCTTGTTCTTATTTGGCTTTCTCTTTTTGACTTGAAGTCCTCATTAAAACTTTGGAAAAGTGTAAATCTCAGTTTGAGGGGGCATTTGTAACCCTAGATGTGGAAATGAGCATGTGGTGGTCATTTGGTAGCACTTAAAGGCTTAGAAAATTAACTTTTTAAACCCCACATGTTTGCAACTTCCACTGATCTTTTCCAAATTCCCATTGACTATGAGTCCAGAGTGTCATGACCCAGTGGCCAACCTTGGGGTCACTTTCAGAAAGTGGTTTCTAAATTGAAGAGGCTGAAATTCCACATCTAAAGAACTTTGCTGACACCAGGTGGCTCAGTTCCCTCATCTTGAGTAATTACTGCACTTCACTTGTTACAGAAAAACCCTCCAGCTACCAGAAAGATTTAGAAATGAGGGCAAATGTGTTAATGTCTATAAGTAGAACACGTAGAAGTTAAGCTTAGGTAATAGTCAGGCTCTCCCACCCCCCATCCCCTCTGATACACAGTGGTGGTGGTGGTGAGGTTACTAAGTTCAACTCTTGTGACCCCATGGACTGTAGCCTTCGAGACTCCTCTGTTCATTAGATTTTCCAGGCAAGAATACTGGAATGGGGTTGCCATTTCCTTCTCCAGGGCATGTTCTTGACCCAGGGATGGAACCCATGTCTCCTGCTTGGCAGGTGGATTCTTTACTGCTGAGCCACCAGGGAGGTCCATGTGATACATGGTATAACTTTGGAAATTCTACTTTTAAGATACTTGTAATTTAACTATGATCTCCCCAAAGTCAAGTAGTTCTTCTACTTTGTGTCTTTTTATAAGACTGACTCTATGGGAAGAGATTAGTAAATATTTGTCGACTTGATAACATTCATCAAACTGGTATTTTATTCCATTCTTTAAGATACAGATGTTGCCTATCAGAATGACCATCTTAGTGGAAATTTTGTTTTTGCTAAAATTTTGTATGCTTATTTAGTAATTGCAAAAATATGACTTGGACTGATTTTTGTACTGGGTTAAGTCACTCTGTGGTGCAGGGGTACTTATAGGAGCAAAATATTTACTGTTACACAAAGGAAGGATAACCCAGATTAGTACGGTTGCTTAAATGAGTAACAACCTCTAGAGTGCATTACAGTGCATCCTAGTGGCATTTGATAGCTAAAGCACCGTAATTTACTACAAGGAAGTGTAGATGAGAAGGAAGTATATATTCAGCATGCATGTGTAATATTAAATGAACTTCCCAGGAAGCTCAGTGGTAAAGAGTCCACCTGCTAATGCAGAAGTGAGTTCAATCCCTGGGTCAGGAAGATCTTCTGGAAAAGGAAATGGCAACCCACTCCAGTATTTTTGCCTGGGAAATCCCATGGACAGAGGAGACTGGCAGGCTGCAGGCTATGGGGTCACAGAAGAGTCAGGCATGACTTAGCAACTAAACAACAACATCAACAGCAATATTATATGATTCTCTTTGTCTTTGCCTTCTTTTCTTAGTTCTTCAATGATTAACTATGAAATTATTTATTCTCTCTAAAATTTATTTCTTTGTCATCAAAGTAAGAATTCTGAAAATGCTTAAGGTGTACTATTTGAGATGTTAAAGTAGATAACATTTTTGATTATTTATACTAATTTGACCATGATTAACTAAAAAATTCACAATACTGTGTTTTAAAATTTTAAAACCACATCAATAGAATAAAAACAAAAAGTCCCAGTGAGGCTTAAAAAATTCCCTATCTGAGTTAGCTCTGTATTTATAATAGAGTTTTTCTGCACAGTAGTGTAGTAGAAAGATTTTACCTAATACGTAAACATGGAATCATTACTTAAAAAAAAAGTTTAGCCTGAGATCAAACATATTCCTTTAAAGGCTTTTCCTTTCTTCTCCCCTATTCTCCATAGATTTGTCTGATGTGGTTGCATTGTGGGTTGACTCACCTGTTTATTATGATTTTTTAAAAGGCTGGCTTTGAAAATGATACCAGAAAGACAAAGTACCTCCAAGTCTTTTTATGGGACACTGGGCATTAGAAAATCTATCTAAAATCTGTGATTACCTCTAAAGGAAAGTTTTTCATGTCTACTCTTTGTTCAGGAATTAGCTTAGTTGCCACCTCATATTATAAATAAGAAAGACTTGTCAAATCTCATTTAAGAATCAAATGATTACAAATTACTGTGTGGTATACTATTTCCTTGTGGAGAAAAAGGATCAGAATTTAAAAGTGTGGCTAAAATCTTTAAGAGGAACATGAAAAGCACATAACCTTTTTCCCATCAGCTCCCATGAGACACCACAAAATTATTTCGACCTTGTTATATGTATATGAGACTTTTCATATCGTTTAATGAAGTTGAAGGTATTGAATATAATTATTCTAAGAATATATGTAATTGCTTGTCTTTCTACAATTAACATGTTTTTGGACAAGATAGCAGCATTATTTTAAGATTAGACTTAAAGTGCATGTGGTTTATGATTTAGTTGTGAGAAAAATGAATACATTATAAGATCTGTTTTATAATTAATATATATGGAAACGAAACTTTTATTATACTTGAAAACTAGTTCTACTATGCAGTCTAATCAGTTAATCAGTTCCTGTTCTTTGAAAGACAAGAGTGTCTTAATGTAAATCAGATACCTCAAGAGAGTTAAGTTACAAGTGAGCCACAGTGCACTTTCAATTTGAATGTAATATTCATTACAACTTCAAGTAATTATACATTGTAAGTATATCCTGGATGAAATTCCATCAATGTGTCTTCTTCTACCAGTCATGTTTAGGGTCTTTATTTTTGTTTCTAATAGGGATCACTAATGAGCTTGGTAGTAAGTTTAATTTTCCTCTACTTCCTACCTCTCTATCAGTTATCATAATGGCTATCCTCTGGGGTCTGTGTCTTCCTACTATATATCTTTTCTCCTCTTGGCCTTGGGCAAGCCGCTTACAGGAAATTTGGCAGTATATTGTTGCTGTTAGATCCTTGTTAGGTCTAATGTTCTACATGATCTCCTAATAGTTTGAAAGAGCTCCTTTGAGCTCTTAAGAATCTATGTTTAGAGCTTAAGCATCTATGTTTCTGCCAATGAATGAATTAGGATCTGGGCAGAACAGAGCCCTTCATATAAGCAAATAGCCAGATTTTGTATTTTCCCTTGGCCTTAGTAATATCATGTGTCCAAACAGAAACTTGTAGTACAATAAATCAAGAAATGACTTAAGAGCAAGAGTTAGGCTAAATGGTACACATTTATACTGTCATGGATCTTAAGACAAGGTGAAGGGGTGAAGGTAGAAAGCTATTGAGGAAGGCAGTTCCAAGCATAGAAAGTCTGCTATATACTTTTTCAGCAAAGAGTCTAAAGAGAAGAACAAGACAAAGACACTAGTCCACAGGTTAGTGTGTGCCAAGGAAAAGAATGATGCAGAGGGAAGCATTAAGGGTTGTATTTGTTGTTGTTGTTTTTAACTATAGTGTATTAATAGTGTTGAGTGGAGAGTTTTTTTGTACTAATTTACCTGTTTGTTGTTGTTTAGTTGCTCAATTCTGGAAAGTTTCTGAAAGTGAAATCTATTTGCATGTTAAATTCTTGGTATTTAGCTATCACATTTCATGAATTATAAAATCATTTAACTTTTTGAACCATAAAATTTATCTTTAAGAATCATGGGATGGGAAACAGCATATTATATAATCTGTAATTTTTGAAACTACTTTCTTGAAGCAGTGTTCCAAAGTATAAACACTGAATTAGGGCTCAGAAGATATGACTCCAAGTATCTGTTCTGTTAATTACAAATATCATTATCTTTAGGCAAACCTCAGTTTCTTTGTATGTAAAATGGAATAATAATATCTTCCATACTTATTTTAGGAGGTTGTTTTTGAGGACCAGATGGGAAAGTAAAAGTAGAAGCCCTTTATAAACTACTAAATACTAATGCATCCATATAAAGTATATTGGCTGCTGCTAGAAAAAAAGTTACTTAGTTCATACTAAGCAAAAGCAAAGCAAAACAATTAACAGGACATGGTTATAATTAGTGGAATCAAGGAGAACCAAGAACATCTCTATTATATACTAATTATGGTAGTAATAGCTTCCATTTATTGGTTGCCTAAAAATGTTAGTCCTTACCACTCTCCTGTAAGGAAGCATTTCACTCTTTTATGTATGAAGACATTGAAGTTCAAAAAAGACAAATGACTTATGTACTCAGTAAGTTACTAAACTGGATTCAAACCCTGGTTAGTTTTGTTTAAGGTTTTATACCTTTAATGCTATATCACAATGAACGGTTTTTTCTTTTTTTAGTTTTTTTATCTATAAAATGGGAGTTTCATCATAATGACAATTGTACAGCACTTTTCAGTTTATGAAGGACTTCCACACATAGTATTATATTTAGCAATTTGATCTACTACTCTTTGGAAGATTTTCATTAGTTGTATGTTCTTTAATAAATGCAAATCATTGTTTTGTTTATAAATTCAGGTATCCTGGAATTCATCAGTGTGGCAGTGGGACTTGTCAGTATTAGAGGTGTGGACAGTGGTCTTTACCTTGGAATGAATGACAAAGGAGAACTATATGGATCAGTACGTATTTTTTTTTAAATTACTGTAATTCATTAAATAATGACTATCCATTTTTTAAAGTAAAATAGCTACCAGTAATGCATATCAGAAGAAATATATAAATATACGTACTTAAGTAGAAATGAAAAGTATTTATCTTGATAAATTTCCATTTGTTTAGACTGTAGTATAGCATTAATCGGAGAAGGCAATGGCATCCCACTCCAGTACTTTTGCCTGGAAAATCCCATGGACGGAGGAGCCTGGTAGGCTGCAGTCCATGGGGTCGCTAGAGTCAGACACGACTGAGCGACTTCACTTTCACTTTTCACTTTCATGCATTGGAGAAGGAAATGGCAACCCACTCCAGTGTTCTTGCCTGGAGAATCCCAGGGACGGGGAAGCCTGGTGGGCTGCCGTCTCTGGGGTCGCACAGAGTTGGACACGACTGAAGTGATTTAGCAGCACAGCAGTAGCATAGCATTAATAACTCACTTCTACTTCTTAAACCCTAAACCTTTATTGCTTTTAGTTCACTAGTTCTTTCTGCCCATTATCCTGGGACAGAGATAGGAAAATGAGAGCAGTTTCTTCTTGCCTTGTTAGATTCTTTACATTCATTTAATATAAATTTTCTCTACCCATTACTACCTTCGTAGGTAGGTAAGTATACATCACTGACTTGCTGACCTTTGCAATATAGGAAATGATTTAATGAAATCTTAGGATACTGTAAACAACAATAGACAATGGCAACACACTAGTTGGGCCATATCTGATGTCTTCATAATTATAGTAGCTGTGCTCTTGGAGTTGCATTGGGAAGTTTTTAAGCTCATCACTGGGGATAAGTGCACACATTTGTAAGTCTACCATAAATATTTTAAATATGGAAATACTTTAAAAATTTTAAACTTTTCAGGTTAATATTTCATCAGTGTAAGATTTTTTTCTTTTCTTTTTTAAACAACAAAACATCAACAACACAAGAATTAGAATAACAGGATAATATAAAGTTCAATCTGCAGTATGATGTAGATCTTTATCTTTCACTGGTAACATTATTTATTTGTTCACAGTTGCTTATAATTGATATAAGTTTAAGAAAATTGTTACAGTGTAAATGTGTGCCACTCCCTCCCATCATCTCACACGAAATTCCTTCTTAATGTCTCAATTTCTGTAGCTATTTCCAAAGAGAATTTAGCTTTTATGGTTTATCAGATGACACTATTGGGTACTTTCTTTTTTCTTAAAATCTCAACTGAGACCACAATGTACAGTTAGAATCTTTATATACACTGAGGAAAATGGGTTATCATATTTCAGTAAATGGTATTCCACTTAATATCTATCCTTTTAAAGGTAAAACTTGCCCTTCCTGGGCTTTCTGTCAGTTCAGAAGAAAGACAGAGAATGCATTTTGTAATCTCATAAGAGTAGAATCACAACTGAAAGAGAAAAACATGCACGTGGTGGCTCAGACGGCAAAGAATCTGCCTGCAATGCAGGAGACCTGGGCTCCATCCTTGGGCCAGGAAGATCTCCTGGAGAAGAGAATGGATAGCCACTCCAGTGTTCTTACCTGGAGAATTCCATGGACACAGGAGCCTGCTGGGTTACAGTCCATGGGGTTGCAAAGAGTCAGACACAACTGAGCGACTAACACTTTCACTTCAGTCTTCCCTCTTCATGTATGTGTCAGATTTAAAAAAAAGCAACTGCAGTCAGTGTCTTGGGACAATATGCAGTCCATCTTGAAATGACAAGAAATTACCAGGCTTTTACTACATTTGGTGCATTTACCGAATAGCAATATCCAGACACAAGTTAATCATGGGTATTGTATAATTAAATAATTAAGTCCTAAAGGGAGGATATATGATTTGGAGTGGTGATCTTGAATTAGGAATTTGAATGTTAGCAATGTTGAATTTAGCAATTTGAATGTTAGCAACATCTTGAAATGTTTCAAGATGATAGTAGAGATTTGCTGTGTAGAACTTTGGCATCTAATGATGGAACAAGATAAACTACAAGTCTGTTTGGTGGTTAAGGTATGGGAATTGAGATAAAATGAAGCATGGCCAAATTTAGAATATTTATTAAGTATTGGGTTGGTCAAAAAGTTCATTTGTGTTTTCTGTAACAGCTTATGGAAAAAACAAAATGAACTTTTTGGCCAACCCAATATTTGGAAATAAAATTGAAAATTGACATTCAACTTAAAGTTCTTTGAATTAAATAAACTGCTGGATGGAGTCACCTGGGAGAAAGAGTTCCAGGTAACATGAGAACTAAAACAGAACAAAGCAGAAACAGTTTATCCTTTTTCCTTCTTTGACAAGGATATAGTTATAGACAAAGAAATAAAAATATAAAAGTTGAGATTTTTCTAAGGAAACTTTCTTAAAAATATCATTTTTAATGGTAGCCATCTTCTCTCTTGTAGGAGAAACTGACTTCTGAATGCATCTTTAGGGAGCAATTTGAAGAGAACTGGTATAATACCTATTCATCGAACATATATAAACACGGAGACACTGGCCGCAGGTATTTTGTGGCACTTAACAAAGATGGAACTCCAAGAGATGGTGCCAGGTCCAAAAGACATCAGAAATTTACACATTTCCTGCCTAGACCAGTGGATCCAGAAAGAGTTCCTGAACTGTACAAGGACCTACTTATGTACAGTTGAAGGGGGTTGGTGTCTTTACTGAAGAACCAAACTACAACTATTCTTTCTTGTTTCTGTTCTCATCATAAAATAGGAACCCAGGACAACATTCAGAATGTTATGGAGTCTGTTTTCCACTGGGATACTGACTTTGGAAAGAATATTGAGAACAAGAAACAAAAAATATTTTCACTTGAAGTAGGTCAAGATCTCTTTTTACAAGTGGATTTAGTTTCCTTGGGTACACGGCTCAGTCCTCACTCATAGATTGAAGCTGAAAATCTGTTCAACTGTGATCCTGGGAATTCAGCCTAGTTTGCTGCTGGTGCCTCACCTCTCTGGCATATGTTTACTTTGAAGGTTACATTACACATAGATACTTCATGTTGAAGAGATTGATTGACATAGTTGGCCAAGATTATTGCTATATAAATTCTAAGAACCTTCTAGGATTTTGCAGGTGATGACATTATATGTAAAAAGTTAGGGTGAAACATGGACTAGGAAACAGGCCACAGCAAGATGGACTGTTTTTTTTAAAGGATGGACCTATTTATACATTTTCAGTTGGCAAATATTTATTATATATATTTATTTATTAAAGAGTATATTTTTTACTGGTATATGAAGATAATACGAAGAGGAAAAAAAAACAACCAAAATTTCTTTATCGTGCCATTCCTTTCTTGTGATGTCTTTGGCCGTCAAGAAGACTTCGTTATTGCTACACATTAAGCATAGAATAAGATCCTGAATTTCTTTTAAAAAATGAAGTATAACACAGATTATATATTTTTTGCAATCAGTTGCCTTTGAAATGTAACATTGGTTTCTTTGGCCTAGAAAAATTCTGTATCAATTTGTATTGAATTCAACACACATTCAAAAAGGGAATTAAACACTGATATTTTAATGTTTTGGTGTCATTCCTTTTGAGGTGAAGTTATTCTACGTATATAACATATTTTTATGGTGACATAATTCTAAGTTCCTGAGAAAAATGTTGTATTTAGCAAACTTCTAATGTTGAAAATTACTGGACATTATAAATCAGCTATACTTACTTATTTTCTTGACTTAGTGTGGCAAAGCTCATTTCTTTTCATTCACTGTGATCATAGACGGGGCTTCCCTGGTGGCTCAGATGGTAAAGCATCTGCCTGCAATGTGGTAGACCCAGGCTCGATCCCTGGGTTGGGAAGATTCTCTGGAGAAGGAAATGGCAACCCACTCCAGTACTCTTGCCTGGAAAATCCCATGGACGGAGGAGCCTGGTAGGCCACAGTCCATGGGGTCATAAAGAGTCAGGCGCGACTGAGCAGCTTCACTTTCACATGATCATAGAAAGAATGAGTCTTAGTGGAACCACGGTTAATAATAAGGGCTCCATCTACCTATCTGAGTGTGCCATCTTTTCCATTATATCTCCTAATTTGTCATTTTGCAATAGTCATTAAGCCTACTACATACAGAAGGAAGTGGAGTCACTCAGTCGTGTCCAACTCTTTGCGACCCCATGGACTGTAGCCTATAAAGTTCCTCTGTCCATGGAATTTTCCAGGCAAGAGTACTGGAGTGGGTTGCAAGATACTGTTAAAAACTAAGGAAAATACAGTAATCAAGACAGAAGTGGGTCCTGCTTCATGAAGCTTGTCATCTAGTAGGGGAAACTGACACAATAATGGTGAATTGTGATGTACTCTATGAAAACAACAAGGTTCAGACAGAAAAAAAGAGAGGATAAATTTAGATAGGATGGGTCAGAGGCTTCTCTAAAGAGCTGACATTTCTTAAAGGATAAGGCTAAGATGGGGCTTCCCTGGTGGTTCAAATGGTAAAGAATCTGCCTGCAGTGCAGGAGACCTGGGTTTGATTCCTGGGTCAGGAAGATCCCTTGGAGAAGGGAATAGCTACCCATTCCAGTAATCTTGCCTGGAGAATCCCATGGACAGAGAAGCCTGGCAAGTTACAGTCCGTGGAATTGCAGTCAGATATAACTGAGTGACTCACACTTTCACTACATTACTTTCAAGAGAAGATTAAAAGCCGTGATGGAAGAGGAAATAGTGAGTTTGGAGTCCTTTAAGCAAGAAGGAACTTTGTGGCTGCTGCTGAGTAACCAACTGGGAGAGTGGCACACACAAACTTATAAAACCACACAGATACAATCCTGTAGTTTTTATTTGCTCCTACCCAGCCGTTGTCAGTGTTGCCACCCTCTCACATGGCAGTCATCACTGGGGATGGGGTAATAATCACGGAAACAGCTCCCACCAGTTAGAACACAGAAGCCTTGTAAAACAGACTGCTGGGCTCCAACCCCACCGTTTCTGATGCATGTGTCTGAAAGGGATCCTAAAAACATGCATTTTAAACAGGGTCCCAGGAAACATTGATGCAGTTGGTCCAGAAACCCATACTTTAAAAACCACTAGCCTAGACCAGGGTTTTTCAAACTTTAGTGTACATGCAAAAACACCTGAGTTAAAGGTGTTAACACCTTTTGTTAAAGGACAGATCTGTTAAACTAGGTCTGGGTTAGGGGATGGAGAGCTGAATTGTATTTCTAACAATATCCCAGCTGATGCTCGACATGGTCATACCACATATCATGCTTTGAATGCAAGACTGACTGTTGCTTTAATGTTCTCTAGAGTTATTCCTATTGGTTCATCCTCTCATGACTTGAATACATTAATGGTGGTGTGTGGCGTGATGGTAGGAAGTTCCTCACATACCTTTAATAAAGCTATATAAGAATGTGTGTGTGTGTGTGGCTGGAGGAGTAATGTGTGCACTTGTGTGCGTACAGTGTAAGAGGCAGCAATATAGCTTAAAATCTATTGCTTTCATAAATGTAAAAAATGATGGTTTAGCAGTAATATTTTCATAATAGTCATAATAAAACAATTCCCATTTATTTTTATTTGTCAATAAAAGTAATAAACTAATTTTGGTTCACTGCTGTACATCTATATTGAATGCATGTGATCCAAAGCAAGCATTATGCAAGTATTTCAAATCATTAAAACAATGCCGGTGTCTAAACTTACAGCTGTGGAGGAAGTCTTATAAATTTAGAGAGAATCCATTGATCAAAAATGGCCCACAATGAATATCCTTACTCAATCAAAATTTCTTCTTTTTTTAGATATAACAAGAATATAAGTTTAACTTTTTTATGGTGGTAACTACCTGTAGAAATTTGGGATATGAAATATGATTGAAGCAATGATTTTACAAACCTTCAGATAACTAAAAAGTCACTATATCTTGCATTCTAATTCTACTTATATATTGGCATGTCTTCCTATGTCAGAAAAACAATTTGTATTTATTGAATTTACACTACTTGAAGAAGTGATCTATTTGATATCTTAATAGGTTTCACTTGATTTCACCTGATATTCCTAAATGGAAGTAGAGTGTGAGCATATTCATTCATACATGGAAGGATAAGAATAATTTGGTTTGTTATCAAGTTAATATTTTGAAAATAATTTTATTCTCAGGATGCTTGGGGAAAATTTTGCCCATTAGTCATCCTCTTGCTTCTTTAAATGTTTTATTGTGTGTGTGCGCGCGCGCTAGTCGCTCAGTCATGTCTGACCCTTTGTGACCCCATGGACTGTAGTCCACCAGGCTCCTTTATCCGTTGAATGAGCCAGGCAGCAATATTGGAGTGAACACTGGAAGAATACATTTCCTGCTCCAAAATGTTCTATTAGAAGTCATTTACTAATTTCCATTTTCCATTCTTTCTTGCTTGAAATGTTAATTATCATTTGCAAAATTTACCTGCAGTAATGATAAAAGAACATATGTAAATCAACTTTCATTAACATCTACTTGCTAAAATAGAGCAGATTGATCTCTTTCCTACTTGAGTATTCCCCATAGGTCCCAGCCATTGCCCTGCATGACTAGATATAACTAATACTTGGAGACCAAGGTTCTTCTCTTTAAGAACAGTGTTTCTTAGAAGAAGCAGTGTAGGCCCCTTGCCGTGGGATGGCTTCCAGTTGAGCAGCACACTTCTGTGAAGGGCAGTACTTTATTCTGATGCTACCACTTCCATTTAACAGTGGAGATCTCACTTGCCCATCATTCCTGGAGAGTGTGTGGGAATCAGATAAAATCGAATTCATGGTGGTGACAAAAGGGCTTGCTATTTTCTCTTTGGGTTGCTCTGTTTTAATGCTGCTGCTGCTAAGTCACTTCAGTTGTGTCCGACTCTGTGCAACCCCATAGATGGCAGCCCACCAGGCTCCCCGCCCCTGGGATTCTCCAGGCAAGAACACTGGAGTGGGTTGCCATTTCCTTCTCCAGTGCATGAAATTGAAAAGTGAAAGTGAAGCTGCTCAGCTGTGTCCGACTCTTAGCGACCCCGTGGACCACAGCCTACCAGGCTCCTCCGTCCATGGGATTCTCCAGGCAAGAGTACTGGAGTGAGGTGTCATTGCCTTTTCTGTCTGTTTTAATGATGGACCAGTAAGTGGCTGGCAACTGATCTGTACTCAGAAATGAAAACACTATTTGACAGACATTACACATTTGTCATTTCCTTGGGGCATGCCAATAATTCCATGCCATCAGATCACTGGAGAGTCCACTGGAGAGTCATGTCTGGGTTATATAGGATGAGAGGTTAGAGAGTTGCCTGTGTAATCTTTAAGAAACTTGCTTTCAGGAGGCCATGTGATCTAGTTACGATACTGCAGCATCATATCCCACTGTGTCAGTATCCATACCTTTCTTAGCATCCTGTTTAGTGATGTGGGTTTCAAGGACAAACATTGTGTTCTGTTCACATAATTAATTTTTTTCAAAACAACAACATTCCCAGAAAAGTTACTGCTTTGGCAAATGGTCTTTGAATTTAGTTTTTCTGTTAAATTGTTTTACCATTTTTAGTCATAAACTGATAAGGAAAGGAAGAGCCTCAAATACAGTTATTTCTCACTGTTATCCAGTATGCCATCTATAAAATGAATACATTTTCTATTTGAATAAAATGAAGACACCTGTTTAAAATTTACCATATGAGATGATAAAACAGTGTTGAAGAATTTATGGTATAGTAGGATGATAAAGGTATAATTTTGGCCAAATGAAGCAAATTATATTGATGATTAAAATGAACAGGGATCTAAAAGAATGCATTTGCTACATCAGTGACCACAGATTACTAAAAGGTTGATTCAATGTCCATCTCTATTTTGGACCAGTCAAACCAGGGTACAAGGGGTAAGTGGTATATGGGATTAGTCCCAATTTCTCCAACACCCTATATAGTCCCACTTTCTCTAATATCCTATATAATTTGGTATAGACCTACTGCACTTCCATATGATTCCACATTTGCAACAGTGTTGTTCCAGAGGTTCTCATTTGGCAGGTCCAATTTTAGGGACCCTACTCTTTAACCTTTTGAAAGCTCTTTCCATCCCTAGAACTTAATGAATCTCTTGCAATTACACACTCAGGGAGAGGAAATACCACTCCAGGAAAACTTTTCTGGCCTCCTGTGTCCAGCTGGGCTTCCCAGGTGGCTCAGTGGGTAAAGATCTGCCTACAACACAGGAGACGCAGGCAGATGTGGGTTCAATCCCTGGGTTGGGAATATCCCTTGGAGGAGAATATAGCAACCCACTCCAGTATTCTTGCCTGGACAACTCCATGTAGAGAGGAGCCTGATGAGCTACAGTCCATGGGGTCGCAAAGAGTCGGACAAGACTGAAGCAACTGAGCATACACGCTGTGTCCAGCCATTACACAACTCAGCAGCCTCAGCTACTTCTCCTCTCTACCCTTCAATAGTCAAAACAATTTCTCTCCTTGCATTCAAATTTCCAGAATTAATGTTATCTTTGATCCTGTATCTAAAAGTACCTGAGATTCTTGAATATTATCCTTTGTTCAAAATAAGTCACAGAGTTTAAAGTCTCTCCAGGTCGATCTAATGTTTTAATGGACTTGACGTTAAGGACTTTGGAGCAATTTGTCCTTCCCTTTGAGAGACTGGGCCTGATCTCCAGACTTTAGTGCCAGGGTTCTTAAATTAAGAAAGATCAGAAGAAATCAAAGGAGATGCTTTGGAAAGTGTCCTTTGTTTCTCATGTGCTGGGAGCTTATCCTCAGGATTTACGAAGTCCTTGTCTCAGTGTTCCCTCTCTTGGCTGGGCTCCCAGTGATCGTGAAGTGGCTTGTTGCTATCTGTGCAGAGGGTTTGCCAAGGTTGTTGCCATGGCTGCCGTGCCCGTAAGTTTAGCTGATTCTTCTGTCCTATTGATCTCCTGAGTCTTAGCAACTTGCCAGCGTTTCTCTTGTGAACTGGGGGATGTGATTCCAAATCTAATGGCCCTTTCTCTTAGCTCACAGGGAAATTGTTGTGTAGACAGTGGGCCCAATCAAAATTCATATCTTTTCATTAGACCATTCTCCAGAAATTTCCCATGAAATTCATGCTTCCATAAAAAGCTTTTGGGAATTAGGAATATAATCTGGGACAGACTCAAGATGCCTGTTTCTTTGCATTTTGGCATAAAGATAATCATCTGGACTTTTAGGTTCACCTGTCCTCTTGGTCAGGATAGTCCCTATTTGAAGTTCTTTCTTTTTAGTCTCCTTGATCCCTTCCTTATCAGTTTGCAAGGCGAGATTACTCTATTATTCCTTGCAAATCACCTCATCTTGGTTTCCAAGCCTTCCCTACCCACAGAAACAAAGCACTAATTTCAAAGGGTTGTCCACCTTTTCCTCTCACATAGTATATTCACCACCTCTTGAATTGTGGTAAAATGTGCGTAACACTAAATTTACCTTTTTGAAAGTTAAAAAATGCACAATTCCATGACATTAAGTACGTTCGTATTGTTTGTGCAACCATCCCCACCATTCAACTCCAGAATCCAGCTGAAACTCTGATTCATTGAACACTAACTCCCCATTCTGTTCTCTTAGCCTCTGGCAACTACCATTTACTTTCTGCTTTTATGAACTCAACTGCTCTAAGAACCTCATATAAGTGGAACCATATATTATTCATCCTTTTGTAACTGGTTTATTTTACTTAACATAATGTTTTCAAGGTTCATCTATGTTGTACCAGGTGCCAGATTTTTAAGGCTGAATAATAATTAATTGTATGTATATATCATATTTAGTTTACACATTCTTCTGATCATAGACACTTGGATTGTTTCCACCCTTTGTCTATCTTGCAAAACTGCTATGAATGTGGGTGTACAAATATTTATTCAAGCCCTACTTTCATATATTGATCATCCTTTAAACAATCTTTGCAAGTGTTCTTTAAAAATTTTTATTGCAGTATAATTTATATAAAATAATTCCATGAATTATTTTATGTTTTATGGCTTTTGACATATATATACACCTGTGTGACCCCCACTACACTCATGATATGGAATATTTTCATCAGGCCAGAGTGTTTCTTGTTGCCCATTTGCTCAAGGAAGCCACTGATTTGCTTACTGTCACTACAGATTAGCTTTCATTTTCTAGAATTTACCATTGATGGTATCACTGATGGAGACATTCACTGTGAACTCTTAAATGTTTTTGAGATTTACCCACATTGTATCTATCATACGCATCTTTCTCCTTATTGCCGAGTAGTAATTCATTGCAAGGCTATAACATAGTTTTGTTTTTCTATTTGAGAGGTGATGGACATCTTGTTGTTTCCAGGGCTATAATGAATAAAACTGGTATAAACATATATTTTTCATTCTCTGGGATAAATATCTAGAGTGAAATTGCTGATTTATATTTTTAATACAAAGCCAATCAGTGACCCAAAGTGACTGTACAATATTACATTTAAAAGAGCGTCATGTAGGAGTTCCAGAAGTTCCAGAAGTTTAAGTTTCCAACCTAAAGTTCCAACTTTAGGTTGCCCAAAAAGTTCATTCGGGTTTTTCCATAACCTTATGGAATACATGCTCATTCGCAGTTGGTCTGATTAGTCTTCCAAGTTTTAGAAATTTCAGTGATATATCAGGTTTTCAATTTGCAGATTATTTGCATCTAAATGCACTTTAATTTCATAGTAACTTATGACATGGGCCATATTTTCAGCTCATTTGTCATCTATGTATCTTTTTCAGTAAAGCAATAGTTCAAACGTTTTGCCCAAACTTATTGCTATTTATAATATTATTGAGTTGTAAGAGTTCCTTATATCTTCTAGCTACAAGTCCTTTTTCAATATATATTTTGCAAATATTTTCTCTCAGCCTGCGGTTTACCTTTTCTTTCATTACCAGGGTCTTTTGATGAGCAAAGGTTTTAAATTTTAATGACATTAAATTTATGAAAAATTTTTTGTTCATGCTGTTTATTTATTTTTTGTTCATGCTGTTTAGTAGCAAAGAAATCTGTCAGACTCAAAGTTACTAAAGATTTCTCCTGCGTTCTTTAAATTTTTCATAGCTTAAACTCTTACATTTAGAGCTATGATCCATTTTGAGATTATTTTAGCCTGTGAAATTTTTAGAATTTTATTCATTTTGTTTGATGAAAGACTATCTAATTCTTCAAGAATATAAAAACAGACGTGTTTTGCTGCAAACACTTTGTAGAGACGAAGTGGAAGTGGAAGTTTAATGAAATAAAGAAAAAAAAAGAATAAATCAGTTCAGTGATGGAAGGGTAAAGTATCCAAGAATCAGACATTCTGTGGAGGGTTACTTTCCTTCCATTAAGAGGCCCATAAAAAGGCACCAACTGATATCCATTGGAGGAGTCAGCAGAAGCCATGTTTTCCCCACCCAGGTCATAGGTTTTTGCTGCTAGATCCTCACTGTCTCCCTTCCCTTTGGCCTGAGATGGCATGGCAGAACAGGGGCCTTGAAGGAGCCCAACGTGAGTCCTCATTTACAGAACCCCATCATCCTAACCCTCGGCTCTTCGTCCTCCTTATCTTCGGCATCACGTCATCGTCGTAAAGTCATCATAAAGCAAATCTGAGCCGCTGTCCCTGCAAGGCCCGCTAGTGCTAGTGCAGCGTCCTGTCAGGGCCGCGAGGACCTTCACTCCATCCTCTTCTGCTTCCGCTTTAGTGGCTGAAACCTGCTTCCTAACGATTTCAGCATATTCTTTGTCTTCTCCTTTACTGTCCTCCCTTTCTTGGACAGAACCGAAGCATCCACCTTGGTTGTGGAGAAAGTGTCGGGCTCATGAAGCAACTGGGACTACGCTTAACAGGACAGTCCTGAGAGTTTGAGGGCAGCTCTCCACTCCAGGGGGCCATCTACAGGCGGATGAAGAGGTGAAAAGTATCCATCTCCATCCTCTTAAATGTTGCGATGCCTCACTTTGGTCAAGAACCTGAAGGTAGGTGGTGACTGTGGTTAGTCACTGGGAAGCTTACTGTGCGCCTTGAAGTAGCCGTCTTCAGAGGGAGTGTGAGGCTGTCGGAGGAGGGCAACCTCCCAGGTGTAGAGGTCAGATTCACTCCTCGGGGTGATGTGGCACCTTCCTCAGCTTTCTCCTGTGGGGATTTCCGCTCGAGCCTCAGGGCCTTCTGGCAATGGGTCATCATGGCGGCGGCGGCAGCGCCGGGCGCCCGGTCCTCACTCCCCGGCCAGGCAGATCAGGAGCCTCTGGACCGTGAGCCAGGCCACTCTGGGATCCTGTCTTCACAGCCCCACGGCCCGCACCAGGCCCCAGAGGCCTCTGGGTCGGCCGGTAGGGCCGCAGGCCCGGTGGAGGGAAGGGTGGAGAGAATTCGAGAAATTCCCTGGGGGTCCGGGTTTCCCCCCTACCCCCACCCCGGAAGGGGCCTCAGCTTGGGGGTCGCGAGAGAGTTGGCGCAAGCGGAGGAAGGCGGCGGAAGGCCAGTGAGGAAACGCCAGAATTTGATACATATCAAATACATTTTGTGTACATTTCAGGTAAAGAAAGATACTTGAGAACTTATTTACTTGCTACTTAACTTAGCATAAACTGAGAGTATTAATCCCAGGAATAAGTTTCAGATACAGATTTAACGACAGTGCATTGTGTAGATTCATAAAAATGTCCTGAGATTGTACCATGCTCTGGGGCAGCGGTCCCCAACCTTTTTGGCATCAGAGACTGGTTTCATCAAAGAAAGATTTTTCTGTCGTGGAGGGTGGGGGATGATTAGGGGATAATTCAAATAGGGTAAATTTTTTGTGTGCACTTTATTTCTATTATTACATCAGTTCCACCTCAGGTCATCAGGAGGGAGGTTGGGGACTGCAGCGCTGGGTCTCCCACTCTATGCCTGAGATTCATTCAGAAAATGTAATTCAGGTGGGTTCTTTAGACTGAGATGGAGTTTTTATTAGAGAATAGGATGTTTGTTAGGCATTGTTTGCAACCCCCCTGGACTGTAATTCACAAGGCTCCTCTGTCCATGGGATTTCCTAGGCAAGCATACTGGAGTGGGTTGCAATTTTCTTCTCCAGGGGATCTTCCGGTACCAGGGATTGAACTTGTCTCCTGCATTAGCAGGAGGATTCTTTACTGCTGAGCCCCCAGGGAAGTAACAATGCAAACTCTCAATGATGCTGTGAGAAACAAACAGGTAGTAATGTGTCCTCTGGCCGCCAAGAAATCTTTAATCTGTACAAATTCCAGGGGAAATTTTTTAAACTAAAACCCTCACCAAACAAACTGTAAATGACAAGCAACATTTTAATTTCATCTAATATTATTAACTTTAACATTTCTCAATGAATACTTACCATGTGTTCTTAGTTCTTAAAACACCACAGTTGCCCTTGGGTAAAACAAATGTGGGAACAAAAGGCAAAGGAATAAGACTGGGCAGGAGATGTTGAGAATAAGTCTGAGCAGAAGTGTTGTCAGACTTGGCTCTTTTGTTTGAGTGCTGAAGCTAAAATGGCCTGACTCACTGTTGTGGGTTCGCTGATGCTTTATGCTCATGCTTGGATCTGTTGCTGGATGGCGGTCACCACAGGAAGTGGGGCTGTTTGTTTCTGAAAGGGCTGACAACACCTAGGCAGCTGGAGCCATAAATTCTTCCTTACAGAGGCCTGTCGAGGATTAATCTGCATTGTCCATCACGGCCTACTTGTTGCTCAAATCCACATTTTCATGGAAGTGATATGACTGGTGTATATCCATGTCATTGGACTACCTTACGCCTGCTGTGCTGTGTGTGGGTTCCTATGCAGGTAAAACAAACTCTTGGTTAGTGATGCTGGCTGAGACTCTGAGGGCAGGAAAGGCAAGCTATACCAAAAAAAGGTCTGTTCCTATCTGAATCAATCACAGGTCTTTTAAAGGTGGAAGGGGCTCACTATGGGCAAATTGCCATCAAATGGACAGATGGTCTCCTTAAGGAATGGTGCCATGATATGGGCTTTGTTAGTCTTTGTTGCTTGCAGATTGGACATTTACAGATAGCAGTAGCTTGATTCATTATGGAAAGTGGGAGCCCCTGCTTCTGGGTGACACCTAACCTCTGTCTCTGTCACCAGCACCACTTCCTAATTAATATGTTAATACGTGTTAATACGCTAGGACACCAGCGAGAGCTTGCTGTCACCAGTTGACTGTTATTCTATCTACTTCATTGTTTAATGCCACTTCCATGCTGGGAACTCTTCGATTTATTTTTTCCATATGCCTTATTTTTGAAACTCTTGGACTGATGTTAACTTTTAATACCAAGATTTTCTCATTTTATATGCACTCCCATTTACCATACACTATATTTCTTTCTGCCAGATGTGTTTTTGATCTTCCAGTCATTTTTCTTCTATGATTTTGATCAGCTAGCCAGACTACCTGTGAGTCCTAATCTCTGCAAACTTCTTTTGCCTAATGTTGTAGTCTCTGAAAACTTCTTTTGTCATAGTCAGAAGGTGACCAGAGATGCACTGTCTCAAACTCTGCCAATTGGGAGAACCTCCCCTGAATTCGGCTATAGTAGCTTGCATCCATACTCTGAGCTGACCCATCTTGTAAACCAAGCTTGGGCATTTTCATCCTCAATCAGCTCGTCCTCAGAGATCCCCTTTCTGGGCCATGAGATTATGCTGAGGAAGCAGTGCTATTGCAACAGTGGTGGATGACCAGAGTCTGGGCTATTTGAGTTTATGGCGAAGTGGGGATTTGGCTCATGAATTCTTATGTCCCACGGTTAGGCTTTGTACCATGCCAAGAATGGCATTTCAGAGGACATGTATCTATTGCAAATTGTGTGACCTTGCTCCAGTATTTCAGGGGGCAGTGCTATAATTTTCCCACTTGGCCTTCTCCTAGATTTCATATGGTGTTTTCCCCCAGCACTGATATCTTTAATAAAAGAGGGGCTCTTGGCTCAAGGGGCCAGGTACAGCTTGGACCTAACTATAGGCATTCCTGCTTAGTTGGTCATATTCTTAGTTGCTCTGTGGCATCTATGATTTGATTTGATTTGAACTCTGTTACTTTTTAACAGCATTTTTGAAGAGCTGTGAACCAGGGTCAGAATGAAATGCCTTCATAGTGCAGCATCTCCAGCTGAACTGTCATGGGAGACACCTGAAATGGATTCTAGAAAGGATTGTTTCTACTCTGTGGTTCCTGAGGTTGCTCTCTATTGCTCTCAGTAAATTAGAAATGGTTCTATCCATAATGAACATCCTGATGGGGTGGGTGTTTAAGAGGATTGGAGTAGAAAGAAGGATATAAAAGAGAGAGTAAAGAGGTGGCAGAAAGTCCTCTGATAAGCTGTTTGCTCAAGCATGCAAATGATGATGTTTCTTTTGTATTTTCACTTCTAAGAGAGGTAAGGCTGCGTCCATGTCTTCTGGTTTATTAACACATTAATAAATGTAAAGTAAAAATATAGAAATGGTGAAACATAGATGCCTTTCCTTGTAAGATGAGGAAAATATGTACTATAGGTAGTATGTAGTACTTTATGTTCTATTTATTTAATCTAAGTAAAAACATTAGAATTTTTAGAGCTTAAAGATAGCTTTCATCTAGGTCAATCTCTCCTTTTTATAAATGAGGAAAATCTTTTATCTTATTGACTCTTTTCAGTAAAGTCATGAAACATTTCATTGTTCGTAAGTTGGTAAATGTATCCATATGCTTTCATAAGGTTCTTTTGTGATTTTGGCCAGCAATGATGAAATTAGTATGTTTTGATCTTTGTGCAAGTTGTTCAGAAGGAACTTAAAAGAAGTATTTAGGAAAATCCAAGTGCTGAAACATTTAAGATATGCTTTATGGTCTCAGTTTTGTGTGATTGTCAGCCAGGAAGTTTTCTGATTAAGACGGCTTGCCAATATCCTGCCAGATACATTATTTATTACACTAATGGGGATTTCCTATTTGAGACGTTAAAGACAAAATGCTACTAATATTATTTCCCTTAAAATAATTAACATATATCAATTGATGCAGGCTAATAAATTAAAATGAAGAACAAGACAGTGGTCCAAAAAGACATAAGTATTTTTTAGTATATACATACTGAAATAAACTATATTTCTTTGGATTAGAGATTTTTCATTCATTATTAATAGTGAAAATTGAAGCTGGATACTAATGAATTGTGTTTTTTTTTGGATATAAATCTTTTTAAGAATAAAATAACTTTCAGTGAAGACTAAATTATGTTGGATTAAAATGGCATTAGGATTCAGAAATTATGTGTACAGATTTTAGAATTTTGAGGGGCTCAGTAGTAAAGAATCTGCCTTCCAAGCAGGAGATGCAGGTTCTTTGCCTAGATCAGGAAGATCCCCTGGAGAAGGAAATGGCAACCCACTCTAGTATTCTTACCTGGGAAATCCCACAGACAGGGGAGCCTGGTGGTCTACAGTCTATGTGGTAACAAAAAAGTTGAACACGACTTAGCGACTAAACAAGTTCCCCCAAAACTATAAAGAAACGTCTACATACTCATGTGGGTGTGTGTTCTTAACAGTAGTACCTAAAAAAGGAGATGGGTTCCAAGCATTGAGTAAAGAATAAATACATGTAGTAAATTAGCATTCTAAATTACACCTCATTTTCGTCAGACAGCAAAAGCATGAAACAAATTTTAATAACTACACATTTGTAATTTGTTTGTAAAATTAAAATACATTTAAAAATTACAGTTTGGAATAACTGCTATGAAGGAAAAGAACAAGGTGCTGTATGAAAGACCAGGGGGCATTTTCTTTAGTTGAGACAATCATAAAAGAGCTTCTGAAGGGTAAATAATTAGGTGGACAGAGAATTTGTGTGTGGGAGGAAGGGTGTGTGTGGACAGCAATCCATGAAAAAGACCTTGTAACTGGGGGTGTGAGATGTTTAAGAAACTAAAAGGCCATGATGACCAGAGTGCAGTTAGTGAATACAGGTTAGCATGAGATGAGATCGAAGAGGTTGGCATGGTTGGGCCATACTGAGTTGTTTGAACTGTATTTTAGTGAAATGTAGGAGACGGTCATAAAAGGATTTTAAATAGGAGAGTGACACCATTTCATCTATATCTTTAAAAGACCCTGTGGGCTAAAATATGGGCATTGCATTGGATTGGATCGGGGTAAGAGAGGAGGAAGGTTAACTTAAGGAGACAGTTGCATTAGTCCAGGTGTGAGCTGGCATACCTTGGACTGAGGTGTTGGCAGTGCAAATGGAGAGTGATGGATGGATTCAGGGTGTTTTGAGGGTACGTATCAGTCAGGCTCAGTAATATACTGAATGTGGAGATGAGGAGGTGAGAGAGACATATGTCAAAATATGCCCAGATTTGAGGCTTAAACAAATGGATAGGGGGAGGTGAGTGTCATTTATTGAAATCATGTAAGTCTGGAGGAGTAACAGTTTTCAGAGAAAATAAAAAGCTCAAGCCATGTTAGTGTGAGATAAGAGATCAACAGAAAGTTGTGTACTGACAGACACTGGTCTACTAGTGACTGTCTCCTATGGATTGAGTGCATTTTTCCTGAATTGAAAGGTATGCCTTTGGAGTATTCCTTTGAGGTCATCCATGATTTTGGATTGCTATGGAAACAAAGAGTCTGCTTATGTCCACTGGGTTCCAATAAAAAATGGACAAGTAAATGATCTTCTTGCTGCTATTCTCTTACCTTCTGAAATTGCTATCAAAATTGAGTCTCACACTTAAAAGATTAAACCTGAGTCTCAGGGAAACACCCTGACTGACTTTTATGCAAAGGCAGCAGCAACAGAGTCTATAAAGGATATGAGACATGAGGATAAAGTCCAGTCTACTTGTGCATAAAATGACCCCCTGTTACCAAACTTTTGCCATCTTGGTGTCCTTGGGATATGGCAGCATCCTGTTCTGGGATCAGAGAAATCACAATGGACAAATGCAGGTTGTAAATTCAATGAACTGTCAGGATTACAGGAAACCCAGGATGTCTGCTTGGTTTTTCCTGGCTCCCTGGCAAAACCCGTCTTTCATTCCTTTACCCACCACGGTACAGTTAAGATAACTCAAATTAAGAATAAGTATCTGTAGAGACTCTATAACATTGTGAAGACAATTTACCATAATCCTGGGAAAACTACTTTTTTTTTTTCCCTGAAGCCTCAAACCCTTTTTTCTCTCAACCCTTTGAGCATCTGCATCTGGACTTTATTCAACTGCCACCTCATATGGGTTATCTTACAGTCTTGTTATTGTATGTATGTTTTATGGGTGAGCTGAAGCCTTCCCTTGCCACAAGAATGATGCCTTCACAGTGGCAAGGGAACTGTTAGAAACATATTTCCCACTTGAGGTATACCTTTCACGATCACCAGTGATTGGGCTTCCCATTTCACTAGGCAAAGCATACAAGCCTTCACAAAAGCCTCACAAACTTCTTAGAATTATCACTGTTCCTGTCACCCTCATTAGGCGAGGCAGAAGGAACTAATGAGATCCTCACACTCAAGGTCTCTTGTTGACTGTTCACAGCACCCATTTCAGGAAATATGCACTCAATCCACAGGAGATAGTCACTGGTAGACTAGGCACTGTCTACCTTTCTGCTGATAGAGACATACAACTTTCTGCTGATCTCTTGTTATCCTATACTAATATGACCAGCTACTTAAGTCTTTAATGTCCTGCTAAAACCCACTGTAGACAGGTTAAAGAAACTTTCCCAGATTCTAATTAAAAGGATCCTATTGGTCACAGTCTGGAACCTACTGACTGGGTGTTCTGGAAACATCACAAGAGGAATATAGCTTTTGAATCTTGTTGCAAAAGCTCTTACTACATACTCCTGACCCCGATACTGCTGCAAAACTAGAAAGCATTGTACAGTGGACACACATCTCACAGCTACAGAAAGCTCCACCTGACATCTGGTTTGGTTTAAATTCTGGAAGTCTCCAAATCAAATTGATGGAGAAGAGAAGTAGCTGTCGCAAAAGCAGACTGCTTCCACCTAAGACACTGAATTGAGACTACATACTCTTTATTCTTTTCCTTTAACTTGGCCTTGAAAGATAGCACCATCATCCATATCTCCCAGGACATTGCTAAGAAGGGTAACCTCTTAGACTACTGGACTTACCAAAAACTTTGAGCAGGCTAGGATACTAAGTGAAAGTTGCTTAGTCATGTCCAACTCTTTGGGACCCCATGGACTGTACAGTCCATGGAATTCTCCAGGCCAGAATACTGGAGTGGGTAGCCGTTCCCTTCTCCAGGGATCTTCCCAACCCAGGGATCAGACCCAGGTCTTCCCGCATTGCAGGTGGATTCTTTACCAGTTGAGCCGCTAGGGAAGCCCTAGGATACTGACACCTTTAGGATACTAAAGGTCCCCTGTAATCAATTTTTATTCTATTTCCAATCATCGTAAACTACAATCAACCACCCTTAGAGGTCATTCACAGTCCGACTCTCACAGCCAGAACATCCAATGCCTTGTTTTACTGATTATAACTGTATTGCCCAGTTACACACAAATCCATATGCAAATCATTTGCACCCCCATGTTCTTGGGAGTGTTTAGTGGCTAAGTCATGTCCACTTCTTTGCCACCCCATGGACTGCAGCATGCTAGGCTTCGCTGTCCTTCACTAGCTCCCAGAGTTTGCTCAAATTCATGTCCATTGAGTTGGTGATGCCATCCAACCATCTCATCCTCTGTCGTCCCCTTCTCCCACCCTCAATCTTTCCCAGCATCAAGGTCTTTTCCAGTGAGTTGGCTCCTCATGTCAAATGGTCAAAGTATTGGAGCTTAAGGTTCACATCAGGCCTTCCAATCAATATTCAGGATTGATTTCCTTTAGGATTGATTGGTTTGATCTCCTTGCTATCCGTGGGACTCTCAAGAGTCTTCTCCAGCACCAAATTCAAAAGCATCAATTCTTTGTCTGTCAGCCTTTATGGTCCAACACTCACATCTGTGCATGAGAACTGGAAAAACCATATCTTTCACTATATGGATGTTTGTCAGCAAAGTGATGTCTCTGCTTTTTAATATACTGTCTAGGTTTGTCATAGCTATTTTTCCGAGGAGCAGGCATCTTTTAATTTCATTGATGCAGTCACCATCCGCAGTGATTTTGGAGCCCCCCAAAATAAACTCTGTCACTGTTTCCAAATTTTCCCCATCTGTCTGACATGCAGTGATGGGACTGAAAAGTGATGCTTTTTCATTCTCCTCTTTCACCCTCATCAAGAGGCTCTTTAGTTCCTCTTCAATTTCTGCCATTATAGAGTGGTATCAGCTGCATATCTGACGTTGTTGATATTTCTCCCAGCAGTCTTGATTCAAGCTTGTGATTCACACAGCCTGACATTTTGCACAATGTAGTCTGCATAGAAGTTAAATAAGCAGGGTGACAATATACAGCCTTGTCATACTCCTTTCCTAATTTTGAACCACTTTGTTGTTCCCTGTAAGGTTCTAACTGTTGCTTCTTGACCTATACAAGGTTTCTTAGGAGACAGCTAAGGTGGTCTGGTATTCCCATCTCTTTAAGAATTTTCCACAGTTTGTTTTGATACACACAGTCAAAGGCTTTATCATAGTCAATGAAACAGAAGTAGATGTTTTTCTGGAATTCTGTTGCTTTCTCTATGACCCAACAAATGTTGGCAATTTGATCTCTCATTCCTCTGCCTTTTCTAAACCTGACTGGTTCATCTGGAAGTTCTTGGTTCATGTATTGCTGAAGCCTACCTTGAAGGATTTTGAGCATTACCTTGCTAGCCTGTGAAATGAGAGCAATTGAACATTCTTTGGCATTGCCCTTCTTTGAGATTGGAATGAAAAAACTGATCTTTTCCAGTCCTGTGGCTACTGCTGAGTTTTCCAAATTTGCTGACATGTTGAGTGCAGCACTTTCACAGCATCATCTTTTAGGATTCGAAATGGCTCAGCTGGGACTCCATCACCTACAGTAGCTTTGTTCATAGTGATGCTTCCTAAGGTCTACTTGACTTCATACTCCAGGATGTCTGGCTCTAGGTGAGTGGCCACACCATTGTGGCTATCTGGGTCATTAACACCTTTTTTGTATAGTTCTTCTGTGTATTCTTATCACCGCTTCTTAATCTCTTCTGCTTCTGTTAGGTCCATACCATTTCTGTCCTTTATTGTGCCTGTCTTTGCATGAAATGTTCTAGGGATAATCTAAATCAGATCTGTCCCTCATCACAAAAAGATCTCACCAGCAGATTCATCTATGCCAATAACTTAAGACAGCTTTTTATTTCAAGATAGGAGATTTACTTCCCAAATGCACTGAAAACCTAACTGATCCCTGGCTTGAGTGGGCACATGCAACAATCCCTGAAGTAAATTCATTACCAGTGCTGCTTCAGCAGAATGGTTTGTGCCCTGACAGGATTTACCTTTGTGATGGATGTCATTCTCCTTGAGCCTTTGAAGGTCTGTATAGCTGGAACATAACCAAGAAATGTACTCTTGGGTTATCTAACTGTACCCCTAATTGTCCACAACCAAATGGAGACATCTCATAAACAGCTTTAAAAAGAAATTTGAGTAAAACTACAGCTATTTTAAATCTTATAGCGCGTAGACAACTTTTAAAGCTTAAGCTCCATCTGAGTTTTTTCATGCTGGTTAGTACCAGAACTCAAACTACACAAGGAAGGTTTTTTTTTTTTTTTTTTTTGCATAAAATGATCATAAAAATCTCTTACCAGAAAGAGAGAACACAGCATATATATTACCTTTCCTTTAATATCCTTCTAAGTACCTTTTTTTGTAAGTTAGTTCTACACTATCTGGGATTTTGTTTCTTTTTGTTCACTAGGAAAACTTGCATTTAAATTTTGACTCTACTACTTATTATCTCTATGTCCTTGGGCAAGACAGTTAACTAGAGGTGAGGATAATATGAACATCATAGGGTGTTGTGAGATTAAATAAAATAATGTATTTTAACCTGCACAGGAAGTGGTACATTGATACTTTTAATTAACCTTAGTCTTCTTTTTCTCTAATATTTGATACCAGAGAAGAATTTCCCTTATACATATTTTCCCTCAAATTTAGGTGCAGAAGAATCATGAGGAAATTGTGAAAAAGACAAATTTCTGAGGCTTACCAATTCTTTTCTGGATTTTGAAAGTAGCAGGATAACCAGTCTCCCTAACTCCTGTATTTTCCCTTCCAATTTATTTAAAACCATCATCCTTACTACATTCACATATAATCATATCATTCCTGCACCATATGTAGAAACTTTAAATAAGAACATTGCTATGAATAATAGTCAAACTCTCTAGTAGATCTTTAATTCCCTTTATACTTTCTATCTGGACTTCCCAAATGGAGCTAGTCGTAAAGAACCCCCTGCCAATGCAGGAGACATAAGAGATGTGAGTTTGATCTCTGGGTTGGGGTGATCCCCTGGAGGAGGGCATGGTAACCCACTCTAGTATTCTTTCCTGGAGAATCCCATGGACAGAGGAGCCTGGTGGGCTACAGTCCATGGGGTCGCAGAGTCGGACATGACTGAGGCAACTTAGCACAGCACACAGCATGTACTTTCTACTTACCTTACTCTTCGAAACTTCCTTCTCACCACATCCACCTTCCTGTGCTTCTGTAGGATTTTGCACATGTTTTTATTACTGCGTTTACCATCTACTTATGTAATTCTGATGAATTTAAGCATTTGTTCCACAGTCTGTAGTAACTGTAGGTGACAACAGTACCTCAAACACCATCGACATGAAATTATCACTTATTGAATGAATACCTTACCATGATCAGAAAACTTGGTTTTACTCTCTTTTATTTGAATTTCAGTTGAAAACCACACAGCTTTATGTCCATTTTAATAATGAGGAAACAGATTCATAAAAGTTAGGATCCCTAGGACATCCCTGGTGGTCCAGTGGCTAAGACTCCCACATTCCTGGGGTTCAGTCCCTGGTTGGAGAACTAGATCCCACATGCCATACCTAAGAGTTCACATGCTGCAACTAGGACCTGGCACAGCCAAATAAATAAATATAAATAAATATTTTTTAAAAGATTAAAAGCCCCTCTCAGGTCACGGAGTACTAGAGCCTTTAATAAAATATTGTCATCCAGTTCCTTCAGGGTTTGCTTTGCTCTAATTAACTACTCTATATCTTCAAAAACACTATGTATTTGCATATTTTGGAAAAAGAAAATTTAAATACCCAAATCAGGCTGTCAATGCTTTATAATTCCACATAATATTTCTTTGATTCCACATTATAAATATATGTGGGGCTTTCCTGGTGGCTCAGATGGTAAAAAATCTGCCTGCAATGCAGGAGACACGGGTTTGATCCCTGGGTTGGGAAGATCTGGAGGAGGGCATGGCAACCCACTCCAGTATTCTTGCCGTGAGAACTCCATGGACAGAGGAGCCTGGCGGGCTACACTCCATGGGGTCACAGAGTCGGAAACGACTGAGCAACTAACACTTACACATATGCAGTGAATTCTTTCCTTTGGTTGAATGCAAAATTGTATGATAGTAAAATATTTAATTATTATTTTTCATTATGGTCAGCCTTTAAATAACCCAACCTCTTTTTCCAGTATCTTAGAGAAAGCTTATCATTCCAGTAGGGTCAGCTTAGTAAAATCAACATGTTTAATCTTCATGTGTAATAGTTGGCTGAAAGCCAATGGAATCAAAAGGGCAGGTGTGAGCAACGAAGAAAACAGGCAAGTGTAGACGAGCACAGGATAAAACATCTCTTTAATAGATGCAGGAGAACATGTACTCTGTTCTGTAGGGAACGAACAATTCTGATGGGCTGAATAAGTCGCTGAATGCTTCTCCCACTCATTTGATTGTGACCTTAGCTATTTTACTTCATTTCTCTAAGTCTTGAAAAATAAAAGTAACTATGTCTGACAAGTTTGTTGGGAGTTTAGCTGAAATATTATACATAGAGCCGTACAATCTACATTGTACAGCTGTACAGTATCTGGTGTATAGCAAGTTAGCAACAAATTGTAACAATTATAACTGTTACGGTACATAGTAAGTTTTTTTTTTTAGGTTAAGTAGGGTAATTGCTCATGATCAATACTAGAGTGTTGAAATAACACCCCCAAATCAAAGCTATTTTGCTACCTAAGGAATATTTATTTAGAATTTTAGTGTTATCCTGTGGGAGACCTGGGTTCGATCCCTGGGTTGGGAAGATGCCTTGGAGAAGAGAAAGGCTACCCACCCACTCCAGTATTCTGGCCTAGAGAATTCCATGGACTGTGTAATCCATGGGGTTGCAAAGAGTCAGACACGACTGAGGGACTTTCACTTTCTTTCACTTTAAGTTAAAACTAGGAGGAAGATATTGGCCAGAATGTATAAAATGTGTTGGCTAACCCAATCAAGTGGCAAGGTGAATGAGACGCAATGATTAATTTGGACAATATCAGTTCACACCCTTAAGGGATTTGACCACTCAGATATCACTGAAAAAGTGGGATTCTATTAGCATTGAGGAAATAGCTGTTGGGTAGTCAACTAATGGTGTCTACCAAAGTTGTCTCTACGTCTTTTCTCTACTTCATCTTTCACTCTTTAATCCACTCCAGTCTCACATCTGTCCCTCTTGCTCTTGAAGTCACATCCTAAACTGATTGTGGATACCCATGTCCTCAAATTTAACCAATATTTTTAGCTCTCATCTTATTTGGGTGCTCAAAAACACACAACACAATGGCTTCCTCCTTCTAGAAATGCTCTTTTCTTGTTCTGTGTGATAAAAAACTTTACTGATTTTCTTACCGAGCATCTTCTTTCCTCTCTTTAGATAACTTTTCCTCTTCCACTTGACTTAATATGATCTGGAACTTTTTTCTCCATACTGTCTATATGCCAATAACTCCAAATCATATCTCTGACCTACACTTAGAGACATATATATTTCATTGTTTACTTGACCCAGCCATTTGATTGTCTCCATGGCATCACAAAATTAACACTTTATCCTTCTGATAACTTATTTGCTCTAGGAAGGGCATGGAGCTCTGCTTGTTGGGCTGATTTAGCTGTGCTAGGCTTCTCAAGTATTTGAAACTGGGTAGTGACAGCATAGATAGCTTGGAAATTCCCTTTTTCATTTTTACAGTGTGACCTACCAACAAACAAAATTAGACCAGGATTAGTCAAAGGGGTATTCCATAAATCAGGACACAGTATCACTAAATGGGACATTATTACCTCATGGTTGTAGGGTTCACCTTGGTCAGGCAGGGGTAGCAGTGTAGCAGCATTAGTGGCATTAAGAACATAGCAGCGTTTAAGATGAAGATTAGATGGTTTTGCGGACGGATTTCAGAGGATATTAGTCAGCTTGCAGAGAAATGCTGAGTGAATTCAGAAGACTTTGGAAAGCGAGTATGTGGAGTTTATAAATAAATATCATTTCATAGGGTTAAAACTGCTGAGGCCTCTACTCAGCTTGCAACTGCAGCGATAGCCTTAAGGCAGTTGGGACAGGAAAGAGCAATTGAATCAAGCTGTATGCGTAGTAGGCAGTAGGTTTCTGTGTATTGCCTTCCTGTGAGCATCCCCAGGGCTTGGTTAGCTTTTTTGTGCACAAATTAAGGTGAAATAGCACGAACAGAATGAAAAAGCAAAAAGATAGGAGACTGAAAGATGAACTCGCCAGGTTGGTAGGTGCCTAATGTGCTACTGGAGATCAGTGGGGAAATAACTCTAGAAAGAATGAAGAGACGGAGCCAAAGCAAAAACACCACCCAGCTGTGGATGTGACTGGTGATAGAAGTAAAGTCGGATTCTGTAAAGAGCAATACTGCATAGGAACCTGGAAGGTTAGGTCCATGAATCAAGGCAAATTGGACCTGGTCAAGCATAAGATGGCAAGAGTGAATGTCGACATTTTAGGAATCAGCAAACTAAAATGGACTACAATGGGTGAATTTAACTCAGATGACCATTATATCTACTACTGTGGGCAAGAATCCCTTAGAGGAAATGGAGTAGCCATCAGAGTCAACAGAAGAGTTTGAAATGCAGTACTTGAATGCAATCTCAAAAATGACAGAATGATCTCTGTTCGATTCCAAGGCAAATCATTCAATATCATGGTAATCCAAGTCTATGCTCCAACCAGTAATGCTGAATAAGCTGAAGTTGAACAGTTATATGAAGACCTACAAGACCTTCTAGAACTAACACCCCCAAAAGATGTCCTTCTCATTATAGGGGACTGGAATGCAAAAGTAGGAAGCCAAGAAACACCTGGAGTAACAGGCAAATTTGGCCTTGGAGTACAGAATGAAGCAGGGTGAAGGCTAATAGAGTTTTGCCGAGAGAATGTGCTGGTCATAGCAAACACCCTCTTCCAGTAACACAAGAGAAGACTGTACACATGGACATCATGAGATGGTCAACACCGAAATCAGATTGATTATATTCTTTGCAGCCAAAGATGGAGAAGCTGTATACAGTTAACAAAAACAAGACCAAGAGCTAACTGTGGCTCAGATCATGAACTCCTTATTGCCAAATTCAGACTTAAATTCAAGAAAATAGGGAAAACCACTAAACCATTCAGGTAGACCTAAATGAAATCCCGTATGATTATACAGTGGAAGTGAGAAATAGATTCAAGGGATTAGATCTGATAGAATGCCTGATGAACTATGGGCAGAGGTTTGTGACATTTACAGGAGACAGGGATCAAGACCATCCCCATGGAAAAGAAATGCAAAAAAGCAAAATGGCTGTCTGGGGAGGCCTTACAAATAGCTGTGAAAAGAGAAGCAAAAAGCAAAGGGGAAAAGGAAAGGTATACCCATTTGAATGCAGAGTTTCATAGAATAGCAAGGAGAGATAAGAAAGCCTTTCTCAGTGATCAGTGCAAAAAATAGAGGAAAACAGTAGAATGGGAAAGACTAGAGATCTCTTCAAGAAAATTAGAGATACCAAGGGAACATTTCATGAAAAGATGGGCTCAATAAAGGACAGAAATGGTATGGACCTAACAGAAGCAGAAGATATTTAGAAGAGGTGGCAAGAATACACAGAAGAACTGTACAAAAAAGATCCTCATGACCCAGATAATCACGATGGTATGATCACTCACCTAGAGCCAGACATCATGGAATGCGAAGTCAAGTGGTTCTTAGGAAGCATCACTATGAACAAAGCTAGTGGAGGTGATGGCATTCCAGTTGAGCTATTTCAAATCCTAAAAGGTGATGCTGTGAAAGTGCCACACTCAATATGCCAGCAAGTTTGGAAAACTCAGCAGTGGCCACAGGACTGGAAAAGGTCAGTTTTCATTCCAATCCCAAAGAAAGGCAATGCCAAAGAATGCTCAAACTAACACACAGTTGCACTCATCACATGCTAGTTTGTTCAAAATTCTCCAAGCCAGGCTTCAACAGTATGTGAACCATGAACTTCCAGATGTTCAAGCTGGTTTTGGAAAGGGAGAGTAACCAGAGATCAAATTGCCAACTAATATTAATCAAGGCTATGGTTTTTCCAGTAGTCATGTATGGATGTTAGAGTTGGAGTATAAAGAAAGCTGAATGCTGAAGAATTGATGCTTTTAAACTGTGGTGTTGGAGAAGACTCTTGAGAGTCCCTTGGACTGCAAGAAGATCCAGCCAGTCCATCCTAAAGAATTCAGTCCTAAGTGTTCATTGGAAAGACTGATGCTGAAGCTGAAACTCCAATACTTTGGCCACCCGATGTGAAGAATTGACTCTTTGGAAAAGACCTTGATGCTAGGAAAGATTGAAGGCAGGAGAAGAAGGGGACAACAGAGGATGAGATGGTTGGATGGCATCACTGACTCAATGGACATGAGTCTGAGTAAATTCCGGGAGTTGGTGATGGACAGGGAGGCCTGGCGTTCTGTGATTCATGGGGTCGCAAAGAGTTGGACACGATGGAACGACTGAAGTGAACTGAACTAAAGTGAAAGGCTTTGAATAGTTGAGTAGCCTTAGGGTAGATATTTCTTTTAGTCTTATAAAGGCATACTCATGTTTATCCTCCCAAGTAAGGGGTTCAGGGACTGAAATTTTAGTAAGTTCTTAGAGTGGGGAAGCGGCAGAGAAAATTAGTAACACAAACTGTACAATAACCAGTTAGTTAGGCCTTGGAATCCACAGAGCTGTTGCTTAGTTGAGGGCCTAAGGAGTTCTCAGATTAGTTGAATTATTTTTGGAGATATCTAGATTCCTTCAGCTTTCAGATTATGCCCTAGGTCACATCTAAAAATGATTGCAATTTTTCCTTAGAGGCTTTATGTCCTTTTACAGCTAACTGTTGCAATATGGAATAGATGGATTGCAGTAGATGGAGTCCTTTATGGATGCCTCTTTGGTAACTGAGCACCACAAGGGGTCATCTACCTACTGCAGAAGGGTGCATTTCCTGGGGGACTGGAAGGTACTTACATCTTGGTGGAGCTCTTGGGATAAATAAGAAGGTTTAAGATGAACCCTTGAGGCATGACTGTCCAGTTGTATTGTTGATCTTTGCAAGTAAAGGCAAATAGATGTTGGCTGTTAGGGTCCATAGAAAGTGAAAGTGAAGTTGCTCAGTCATTTCCAACTCTTTGTGACCCCATGGACTGTAGCCTACCAGGCTCCTCCATCCACGGAATTTTCCAGGCAAGAGTACTGGAGTAGGCTGCCATTGCCTTCTCCAGAGGATCTTCCCAACCCAGGGATTGAACCCCGGTCTCCCACATTGCAGGCAGACACTTCACTGTCTGAGCCACCAGGGAAGTCCTATAGGGATGCTGAAAAGGACTGAGTCAAAGTCCACAACAGTGAGCCATTTTGTGTTTGATGGAACTTGTGATAAAAGGGTGTTGGGTTTAGAAAAACTAGGAAATGGTAAATAACTACATTGTTAATAGCTCTCAAGCCCTGGACTAATCCGCATCCCTACTCATTAAGTTTCTGAACTGGCAAGATAGTTGTGTTGCAGGGGCTGGTACAGGGAATGATTATCCCCCGGGCAGTTAGGTCTTCTGACATTAGTGTGAGGGCTTAGTTGGCCTCAGGCTTTAATGGGTATTGAGGACACTTGGGAAGAGGTTTAGTTAGGTCTCTCTGAATGTTTGTAGGTTCTGCACATTTTATTCTTTCAGTGTTAGTGTTAGAGGAAGCCCACAGATATTTGGGCACCTCAGGTAAATGAGGACTTTTTTGAAAGAATTCTTCCTCTTCTAATCAAAGACAGATTGTAAGAAACATGAAAGATCAGATTCAGGTTGATGAGAAAATTTGAAGGCAAAAATCTCCATTGAAGGCGTTGTTTTAATCTTTTTAATATAGAAAGACTTATAACCTTTTCAATATAGAAACTACCTAATGGATTGGACATTATTCTTCTTCCAAATGAACAGCATTGATTAGTTAGAACTAAACAACAATATTATCCCCTTAACCTTCATTTTATTTTATTTTCCACATTTCCCCTAAGGAATATGATTATTATAATTGCTTACATTTAACTAACAAAAGAAAATAAAAATTTAAAGCTTCTACAACAAAATAAATCTTCAAAGAGCTGGTAGACTTCTAATGTTTAGTTGTGTTTTTAGATGTATATCTAAATTGATATTACTACTATATATGCCATTCCATTCTCAAAACACATCGGTGATATCCTTCATACATTCTGTTTCTTGTGTTGAAAATTAATTTGGACTAACATAAAAATTTAATTGTTCTTGATATGACAAAACTTTTGCAGAGTCATTTTATACATAAGATTCCATTTTCCTCATATACTTTGAATCAGAAACTCAGGAAACAGAGAAATTCATCTTGAAACCTTGAAACTGAAAACAAGAATATTTTATGTGCATAATGCCAGACCCCACAAGCTGTTTAACAGTTTAAGATAGCCATTGCAAAAAGAAATTCACCTGAGTACTGCTTTCAAGGGATGTTGAGTAGCGATGAAATCAGGTGATTACAGTTTGAATTATTGCCTGGTCAGTTAGGAAACCACTGAAGCACAGAACTGTACTGACTAGTGTCTTTCATCACAACATTCTGTTGATAGCAGAGCTCTAAGTCACACTAACAGCTTGTTGGGTAGACCACCTTCACGTTGTTCAAACACCCGGCTCTTACATAGAAACTTTGAGGGAGGCTGAGAGAGCACAGAGAGAAAACAGAAGTGAAAGATGAGAAACTGAAACTAGGGTAGGGGAAGGTAATAAAGAAGAGAAGAGTATTAACCTTCTAAAGAACCTCTATTGTTCTAACCCCAGAAAGTCATAAATTCAAAGACTCAACCTGTCCTAGGCCCGAAGGGTCAGGGAAACCGAAGTCTTCTTTGGGACACCAGATCCAGTGGGTCAACCTAAAGTTACCAAGTAACACGTAAGTAACTGAAATATTCAACCACCCATCCTTCAACATTAATAGGATACTTAACATCTCTTGTCTCAACAGTGCAATTGAAAAATGGGGATTCATTCCCTGGAAGAAACATGAAGATGGTGAGGGGGAAGGGTCAGCTGGGTACAAACAACTTCATTCCCATCAAAGGCAAGGACTCATTCTCATGTGTGTTCCAAGTAATTCATGGCACAGTCCATCTTATACTAAAGTGTGGCTGAAAACTGTCTAAGAAATAATTCACATCCATAGAAGTATTTTCAAAAAAAGTAAATATTTGAAGTTTTAAAATAGATCAATCATAAGAAATTATATACTAAATATTAATGACCTTGTGCTATTAACCAGGGGGACTACTTAAGTAATAATCTCTGTGATCTCTAAAAATGGACTACTGTTGTATAAAAAATTAAGAATTAAGGAACAGAAATTCTTTCTAGGGCTATATTTCAACAGAGAGGCTGTGAATCACTAGTGAAGAAAAGATACACATAAAGTAGCAGGTTTAGATATGGTTTAGATATAACTCAAGGTGGGAAATTTTTATTAAAAAATCAAGTAGACCTCTGATTAGTAGGAAGATGCTTTTGATCTAGAGGAGATGCTACATTTATTGTTATATAAGTTTGCAAACATTATGGCATTTATCTATGGGGCTGCTATTTAAAATGGTTGCTAATGAGCAAGGGTACAAATGTAGCAAATTGCACCTTCAGTATTTGCTCTTTTAATGTGGAGGCTATTTCAATACAGTATCAAGGTTCTTAACTGTCATGAAAGCTTTGCCTGACTGTGAACATTAGTGCATCCTAATAGTCATGTCTATGGATGTTTTCCCTCAATGTCACTGTTGGCTTTTGTCTCATTACAGGAACTTCCACCTCTTAACCGGTGACAGTTCACTGGTCTTGCTGTATCCTCAAGCTCTGTTTATTTTCCAGATCATTTCTAGGAATGGGTGTATTTATGGCCTCATCCAGATGATGCTGATATGTTGTCACAGAGTTATCAAACCCTGGCTTGGTCACTCATTGCTTCAGCAACCTGTTACTGTAGCTGTGGTTTCTCTATGTTCTCAGTCCCATGCATCCCATGCAGTGAGCACCATTCCCTCTCTTTCCAGTCCTGTATCCTGCCCCCATGGTCTCCCAGCTCCACTGGTACCTTCCAGTTGTTCATCTTACCTTCCTTTTAATATCCTTTGCACTCCTGTGTGCTCACTTCTCTTCCTTCTGCTTAAGTTTCATGGTCAGTGATCATGATGACTTCCTTGCCTCTCTCTGGCTTTCTAGATCTTGTACTCATTTGCCAAAATCACAATCTTGGTTAAATCCAGCTCTTCCTAGTCCCCACCTACAGCTCTGAAGGTGAATGAAACTAGAGGAAGACACATGATCACACTGTCTTACTTTTATTTTACTTATTTTTAAACTGAAGTATAGTTGATTTACAAAATTATATCAGTTTCAGGTGTACTGCATAGGGATGAAATATTTTTATAGATTGTACTGCATTTAAAGTTATTATGAAATACTGGCTAGTCCCCATGCTGTATAATATAGCCTTACAGCTTATTTCGTAAATAGTACTTTGTACCTCTTAATCCTCTATTTCTATCTTGCCTTTCCCCGCTTCCCTTTTAGTAACCACTAGTTTGTTCTCTGTCTCTATGAATCTATTTCTATTTTGTCATATTCATTCATTTTATTTTTTAAGTTCCACTTGTAAGTGGTAACAAATAGTATTTATCTATCTCTGACATTTCACTAAGTATAATATGCTCCAGGTCAATCCTTGTTGTTGCAAATGGCAAAATTTCATCTTTTATGGCTGAATAGTATTCCACTGTGTATACATATACCACATCTTCACCTGTTCACTTGACAGTCTTACTTTTAGAGTCATGGTCACAAACCTCAAGAGATCTCCTAATGCCTGGCAATCACACGGTACTTTCCTGGTGTTATTTACTCTCGCACCGTCTCTTAGAAGCCTTCTTCCCCCATTAGCACCTTCACCTACATGTTTGGCTTTCTTTCCTTTTGAATTTTTCACATTGGTGTCTAAAGCCAATTCCTGACTCCTGCATTAGATCCTATTTCCCCTCATTTGCTCAAGGACATTTTCCCAGCAATTTTCTACTCTTTTTCCTGCCTCATCATTTTTTCCAGCTGGCACACAAGTATGCTACTATTTCCTCACCTTAAAAACCTAAATGACAGGCATTCTTCTGATTCCACTTCTTGCATCATCGTTAAACGGCACGTTTTCTTTTTTGTATTGACACCAAATACCGTATCTTCTTGGGTCTCATCCAATCTTACTTATCCTTCTTCCTCAGCCTCCTTTGTTGACAGTTCCTCCTAGTTTAATTTTAGTGTACACTAGTGCTCAGACCTTGCTTCTCTTCTTTCTCTATGCTCTTTCTACCCTTGATCTCCTCCAGTGCTATGACTTTAAATATCATGGATACACTCTGTGTATGTGCTCAGTTGTGTCCAACTCTGCAATCCCATGGACTGTCACCCACGAGACTCCTCTGTCCGTGGGATTTTCCAGCCAAGAATACTGCAGTGGGTTTCCATTTCCTTCTCCAGGGGATCTTCCCAACCCAGGGGTCAAATCTGAGTCTCTTGTATCTCCTTGGCAGGCGGATTCTTTACCACTGTGCAACCTGGGAAGCACCATGTATACACTGGTGACTCCCAATTATATATCTCCAATTTGGATATTCTTCTGAACTACAGACTAATAACATATCCAAATGCTGTATTGACCTTCCTTTTTTGATGTCTAAAATACATATATTTCAAAATTTTCTTTTTTAAAATTAATTTTTATTTGCATATAGTTGTTTTACAATATTGTGTTAGTTTGTACTGTATGGCAAAGTGAATCAGCTATATACATACATGTATCCCCTCTTTTTTGGATTGGATTGATGTCTAATACTAAAGTCAACATGTTCAGAACCGTTTTTTCTTCCAAAATTTATTTTACCCACAGCCTTTGTCATCTCATTTAATGATAGCTGTGTTCCTTTCAGTTGTTGAGGTTAAAAATTTTGGACTCATTTTATATCCAGTCTTCCAGACTGGAAGGTCTATATCCAGTTGGGTCTATGTTTAAACTGCACCTAGAATCTGACTGCTTCTTACCTCCTCCACTGCTACAGTCCTGGCCTGAGCTACAGTCATCTTCACATGGAGGATGCAGAGGCCTCCTAACTGGTCTTCCTGCGTTTCCCCTTTTCCCCACTTTCTAGCTGCTCTATTGTAATTCCAGCAGCTAGAGTGATACTCTGAAAATCTATCTCCGCTTGGGTCACTTCTGTGTTCAAAACCTTATAACTCATCCCCATTTTACTCAGTCAGAGCCAAGGTTCTTACAGGCTCTGTATTAATATGCTCCCTGTTTCTACATGTTCACTTTAACTTCTTATTCATCTACTCATTTCACTCTGTTTCAGCAACATCCTAGCCCTTTGTGTCAGGTTGAAACTGTATCTGCTTGGAACAGTCTTCTTCCAGTTGTCAGTATTAAGATTCCCTCACATCCCCTTGGCCTTTGCTGAGTGTCACTTCTCAAGGGGACTGTCACTGCTCTCTCGGTGTAATATCACATCCTGACCTCCTGCCCCAACACTGTGGGTTCCCTCCTTACCCTCTTCTCTATGATTTTTTTCTATAGATGTTCATTAGTTTTTTTTTTTAACATATTAGATAACTTACTTATGTATAATTTCCATTAAATATCTTCTTTTCTCCTTTTGGAATGTAAGCTCCAGGCAGACACAGATCTTTGTTCACATGTATAACTGAAGCATCTAGAACAGTCTCTGTCATTTAGTTGGTGTTCAGTACTTTTTTTTGAATGAAAAAATATGAATGTAATTTTGCATGATGTTCAGTCTGTTTTTCAAACTTACATTTGCTTTTTGACTGATGCCTTCAAGATAGAATAGAAAATGTAAATACTCACTTTCCCTGCATTTATTTCCTTTCCATAACTTCTGAGAGATGTCTTATTCCTCACCAAAATGTTAGACTTTGGTTTTGGGTGTTGTGCTGCCATCTAATGAGGTGAATATAAATTACATAAATTTTCTTTTCTTCCACCGTTGCAGTGACTTTTTTTTCAGGAATGCCTCCTTACCTTCCTAGAGTCACAGAGACTTGAGAGGAATATTAACTAGTAGATTTTGATCCAGATTCTTGGATGCGTGCAAGTAGAAGCATGCAAGCCGCTCTCTTGAAGTCTCAAAGCGTCCGACGTACAAAGCCAATGCAGAGTAAAAGATTATATCAATTACAAATGTATTATCTTTACTTCAAATAACATTTGCACTGGAAAATGAAACATCATTTTATGGGTCACCCATCTGTTTACAAAATACATCTCTGGTTTGACCTTGTACTGACCTGTAACAGTGGAGGAGTTTCTTTCCTATAAAATGGAGCCCAAAGGGAAAATTTGCAAGAGACTTGGGAAAGTGAAAGAAAGGATTGTCTTTTTTCCTTTATGCCTGGGTCTCAAAAACCTCTTACCAGGACTAGAGTTTTAGAGGTAGTGGACCAAAATAGATTTGATTCAGAAGCCAACTCTGCAGGACATATTTCACAGGACTATGGACATGGTTCAGCTTTAAGGACCTTGTAACAAAGGGAAATATTAAGGCATGGAAGCCTATTTGATGATCTTGACTGATTATGGAGCAATATTCTGAGAGAAGCAAATGAAGCCCCCCCTCCCCCCACAACTTAAAATATACAAAATTTATTGCAGTGGCTGCAATATATATCATTTTATGCCTTCTGTACATGTTTAAAGGTTTCCCAAGGACTAGAACAGAGAAGGCAATGGCAGCCCACTCCAGTACTCTTGCCTGGAAAATCTCATGGATGGAGGAGTCTGGTAGGCTGCAGTCCATGGGGTTGCTAAGAGTCGGACACGGCTGAGCAGCTTCACTTTCACTTTTCTCTTTCATACTTTGGAGAAGGAGATGGCGACCCACTCCAGTGTTCTTGCCTGGAGAATCCCAGGGATGGGGGAGCCTGGTGGGCTGCCGTCTATGGGGTTGCACAGAGTCGGACACACCTGAAGTGACTTAGCAGCAGCAGCAGCAGCATGCTTTACCATAGGGGCTATGCCAATTTACATTCTTACCAACTATTAAGGGTTCCCTTTTCTCCACATTCTCTCCAACACTTGTTATTAGTAGACTGTTTAATGATAGCCATTCTGACAAGTGTGAGGTGATATCTCATTGTTGTTTTTATTTGCATTTCTCTAATAATTAGTGATATTGAGCATCTTTTCATATGCCTGTTAGCCATCTGTATGTTCATCTACCTTGTTCTTTATGATAACTATGAGTTTCTTTTTAGTTTTTTTTAAACTTAAAGTATGTATATGTGGAACACATATCTTGAATTCCCCCTTTTTAAGACCTGTGATCTTAAAATGTCACCTTTATTTTATAGATCACAAGGCTATGTTGTTGTTTTTCATTCTGTTAATATTTAGTGTTAATGCAGTCTATTGGCTTGTTTATTCTTAAAAATTAGTTTAACAGAAATATCTTTAAACTTAAGTGCTTGACAGTTTGAATGGTATAAGATACAAAGTAGAAAATTGACATCTTTGTTAAAATTCTATGTAAAACTTATACCATGATGAGTCCTTAAATGAAATTTATTAAATTCATTCTCTTCCAAATATTTTATCAAGTATCTAGGAATGAATTTACTAAGAAAAGTCTGTATATAATACTACATATTTTGAGATTTTGATTGGTAACTCTCATAGTAGGACAAACCCTGTGGAGTCTCTGTATTACTACTTCAACTACAGAACCATGAGGCTGAATTTGTGCTGTTATTTTCCTTCTCCTCTAGAAGTCATTTTCTTTACTTAAATGCTTGAAGCTTGATTCACTTCTCATCCTCCACTATTCTTCTCCTGTCTCATGCCTGGAGTTTGAACTTGAGGATTATAATAATTTGCAGTCATATGAGTAGTGGGGAGCACTGCTAAAAGTGATTCAAAAGTCTTGACTGTGCTTATAGAAACTGAGTTGAGTTTCATACTATTGTTAATCCTGACTTTGTGTTGTAAATGAAATACTAATTTATTTAAATAATTTTATATAAAAAAGTTCCAGACCACTTAATTTTTCTCTTCTCAGAAGCAGTGAAAATATACTGGTAGCTTTTTGGAGGCTCATGGATTTCTCTTTATGGAAAAGTATGAGTCATGTACTATATTGTTTTCTTAATGTAATTAATGTGCAAGGCAAAGTGGAAACTTAAGTTGTAAATGATTATTTCATGATCTTTTGCTTTTAGAAACTTTTGTTTTCCTCAAATTATGTGAAGTTCACATAGTCTTATTTTCCTCTTATGTTTGTTTTATCACCAACACATATTTTAGAGCACAGATATCTCTCAACAAGTAGAGGCCAACTCTAGAGGTTTTTCAAGTATCCCTTCCCTGTTCAACTCTTCTGTTCATTTCTCCCCAAATAATGTATATGTTTAGTATTTAACCTTCCTGATAGGGGAGAACCATCTCTGGTCAAGGATATGAGTGAATGCAAGCTCCTACCAGAAGATGGAAAGCAAGGGCTGGACAGAAAGATCATTGGATCTTTGTCTCATTTACACAAATAAGTAAAGAGGGTTGAGTATGTGAACTATTTCTCAAAGCATGGACAAGGAAGAGCTGCCACAGTGAAGAATTTGCTCATCCTTGTGAACCTCAGAGTGGGATTAATCCTCATTGTGGGATGTGGTTTAAAGGCTAGCTTTCAGAGGGGAAGTCTAAGTGAATGAATAACCCATATGTTTAATAAAGAAATAGAGTAGTATATAAATGGTCACCAATAACTGCAGGTAGTTTTGTGCAGTGCATATTCACAATGTAGAATAAAGGCAGTGGCCAATAACCAAGGGGTGGGGAACACTTTAGGAACCAATCAAAAGATTTCCTTGGTAGTGTTGTAAATACTAAGGTCTTGTGGAAAAATCTCTATTTTTCTTTGCTTGACTTAAAAATGTAACTTCCTTCCTAAACCTAATCCCCAACCCTGTGCATTTCTTTCACAGCATTTAACATAGTATGGACTTTTTTGCATGTGATTATTTGGGGATGTGTGTATCTCCCCCATATATCCTATATGCAGGTCAGGAAGCAACAGTTAGAACTGGACATGGAACAACAGACTGGTTCCAAATAGGAAAAGGAATACGTCAAGGCTGTATATTGTCACCCTGCTTATTTAACTTATATGCAGAGTACATCATGAGAAATGCTGGGCTGGAAGAAGCACAAGCTGAAATCAAGATTGCCAGGAGAAATATCAATAACCTCAGATATGCAGATGACACCACCCTTATGGCAGAAAGTGAAGAGGAACTAAAAAGCCTCTTGATAAAAGTGAAAGAGGAGAGTGAAAATGCTGGCTTAAAGCTCAACATTCAGAAGATGAAGATCATGGCATCTGGTCCCATCACTTCATGGGAAATAGATGGGGAAACAGTGGAAACGGTGTCAGACTATTTTTTGGGGCTCCAAAATCACTGCAGATGGTGACTGCAGCCATGAAATTAAAAGACGCTTACTCCTTGGAAGAAAAGTTATGACCAACCTAGATAGCATATTGAAAAGTAGAGACATTATTTGCCAACAAAGGTCCGTCTAGTCAAGGTTGTGGTTTTTCCAGTGGTCATGTATGGATGTGAGAGTTGGACTGTGAAGAAGGCTGAGAGCCGAAGAATTGATGCTTTTGAACTGTGGTGTTGGAGACGACTCTTGAGAGTCCCTTGGACTGCAAGGAGATCCACCCAGTCCATTCTGAAGATCAGTCCTGGGTGTTCTTTGGAAGGAATGATGCTAAAGCTGAAACTCCAGTACTTTGGCCACCTCATGCAAAGAGTTGACTCATTGGAAAAGACTGATGATGGGAGAGATTGGGGGCAAGAGGAGAAGGGGATGACAGAGGATGAGATGGCTGGATGGCATCACTGACTGGATGGACGTGAGTTTGAGTGAACTCCAGGAGATGGTGATGGACAGGGAGGCCTGGCGTGCTGCGATTCATGGGGTGGCAAAGAGTCGGACACGACTGAGCGACTGAACTGAACTGAACTGAACTGTGTCTCCTCCATGAGAGTGTAAGCTCCACTGGGCTGGAGCAAGTTCTGTTTTGCTCATTATTGCATCTTCATTGTCTATCACAGCACCTAACACATAGGTATTCAGTAAATGTTGAATAAGTAAAATTGACAATGTATATATCTATTTGTGCCAGATGATGTTTTCATGTAACTACCCATGTCTGAATTCTAGTAATGAACACAGCTTGGGTTCAAATCGGATCTCTCTCATCCTATACCCCATGTCCGAAAATACAGAGATGTGAAGTCACAAGGGTTTGAACACATTTGAAGCGAACTAATGGAGTATGTCTTTGCTTATAATAATTTAGAACAATAGAGAGAATCCTTCCCATAAGAATATCACTACTCTGGTAGTGGCAGCAAACTAGCAAGAACCTACTGGTCAAGCAGAACTGGTCTGTTTGACCAGTAGATTAAGACTGGTCCATCTGTGCTATTTAATGAATATAGTGACCAAGAACAAGTAACTTAACTCCCACTGACTTCACTTTCTTCATCTGAAAGCTGAGGGGGCTGGACTAGATAGTGTACAGTTTCTTCCTTTGTGTGCCACTTTCCTTTCAATAACCACGGGCACATAGATTTGAGGGTTTTTTTTTTTTGGCAGGAATGGAAGACAACTAGAGGTAATGGCTATCTCACAGACCTTGACACTCAGTAAAAATTTTAAAGTTAGGAAACATGAGATTTTAGGGAACTCATGAAAAAAGAATAGATAGAATGAACAACAGATGCCCTCTGCCATAGGGATGATCCACTTAGGATATTTCAGCTTGCAATATTGCTAGTGCATTACTGAAGTTTTTACTCTACTTTCCATGCTGTGAACAGTGACTGACTCTCTTTTTTCATTTTTAGAATCACTCTCTATAGATGCAAAGTCTGAGGAGTAACCAATCAGCCAGGGTTATGTCCCTTGCTCATACCCTGGCTACCCGAACTGTCTCTCCCCTTGTCTTTCCATAGAAAGAACCAAGATCTTGCTTCCTTTCTAGTCTAGGTGGTCAGTTTCTAGGGAGGCAAAAATGACAAGCCTCTGCCATATTATACTTGTGACAAAATAACAATCTACTGAATTCTTTAATCTTAAAATTCTGAGGCTGAATGATACAGCTTTGTGGCATGGATCAGAGTTAGAAAATATGTCTTAGGCAGAACTAGGGGATGGATGGTGCCAACCTTTGTTCTTGTGCATCACAGGACACCCGCTGCTCTGAAAGCTGCTCCGGATTTTCTAGAGGGTCAGAGGAGGCTATTCCTCTCTAAGACGGGCAGCCTCCCGGAGCCCAGTCATCGTGGGCAATCATTTGTTTCCTCTGCCTGTGTTTCTTCTGCTGTCTTCCTGCCTTGAAGCCATGAAATCTGACTATTGCTCTGATGGTAAAAATTCATCCCTCTGGAAGTGTGCCATGGCTGCTTTTGTTTTAACAGAGAGTCTTAAGGAATTCTTGGTTAATAGGGGGATGTATAAAGCTTCCATAATGGCTTGATCTTACTTAAGGAAATAACCTGACATGTTTCCAGCATCCTTTTGTTTGTGATTAACCCTCCTCTAATCTGCTGACCTTCTTAGTCCTGATCCCCAAGGTTTCATTTATATCTTCTGTTTTATTTAAGCTTTGTAATTTCTTGTATGTTCATATAAAGTTATTATGAATCCTTTGTGGACAATATATAGTAATTTACTTATTCAACAAAGAACTGAACTCGGTATTCTAAGTGCCGAGTATACAGTTGATGAACAAGATTCAATTCCTATTCTTGAGTATCATAAACACTTTGAGGCAAATATACATGTAAAAAATTATAGTACAGTAGTATGAGGCAGGTATTTACATCTCCACAGTGTCCTGGGGAGCAGGTTGGATGGGCACCCAGCCTCTGAGTGGGCAAGGGGAGAAAGGGTTATGAAAAGTTTTTCAGGCAAGTTGATGACCTGAAATCAAGAGGACAGAAAATATCTTTTAATAGGATAAGCATGATAATGGCATTTTGGAAAGTGGAAACTGTATTTTCAAAGTGATCTTGGCCTAATTGGTGAGCAGAAGGTAGTTGGTAATGACCCGTGTATAGTTAGAGTTATTATTGATGAGGTAGAATTTTTGGTGTGGCAGTGCAATGATCACATTTGAGCTCGAGGCAGATCACTTTAGTGGTAGTCACTGTGGACGATGACAGAGAGGAAGTGGTACTAAGGCATATGCTTGTGCATAGGTGTGTGTGTGAATGTGTGTTCTCAGAGAGGAACAGGGGAGCAAACGGCAATGGAAGGTGTCACAGTACTGTCCCCTTTCTGGCTTTAAATTCTAGTGCAGAGGTGTGTATGTGTGTACACCTGCACGTGTAAAGGGAAACACCATAAAAAAAGTTATACCAAGGGAACCTGAATAAAACTGACTGAGAAAAGGGACTAAATATATAAATGGGCAGGTATACATGAGTAAATTGATGAATATTAAATTTTGAATTAAATAAAAGGCTTTTGTGTTTATGTAAATTCACGTGGCACATACATTTCCTCAGTTAAGGCTCTGTTTGCAAGCTTGAAGCATCTAGCATTGCTAATATGTGCATGCATATGCCACTCGGTAGCACATTTGCTGGTTCACACACAAAAATACAGTGTGGATCTCAGAGCCATCTGTCATATGCTCAGCTGGATGGTGTTAGAAAATGAGCAGCTCTTTGAGACAGTTAAAGAGTGAGATACTGAACTAATACAGAATCATATTCTGAAGATTAGGAAGGATTTAGAATTGTTTAGTTTTCTTGTTAATGACCATTTTATTTTTAAACCTCACTCATTGCTGAGTATGTGATCAAAGACAAAATGTAAGGAGAGCGAGCAAATATTCCTTCTTGTGTCCCTTTCTGCTTTTCTCTCCCTTTCTGTCATGTGTTTGCTGTCTGCCAGGCTCTGTGCTTCATGCTGGGGCACCAGGGAGACCAAGACACAGATCCTGACCTCATGGAATTCAATTTCTCTAAGAGGAAGCAGACAGGACAAGAACTAATTATAATGCAATGTAATAAGTACTCTAATAATAGAATGAGACAAGATTTGGGAGACTGGAGAAAAGAGCAATTAATTACTGCTGCCCAGCAGGATTGGGGAAATCTTCACAGGGGAAGTGACACCTGACCTGGCTGTTGAAGGATGGACAAGATTTTTCCTCGTTAGGAGATTCATCAACAGGGAATTTCTGACTTCAGGCAGAATGCGCTTCCTTACCATTCAAAAGGAGCCTCCTGAGTCTGTGTTCAGCAACTTGAGAACTTGAGGACATATGTTAATGCTGAAACAGCAGACTGAATAAATTAAAAAATTGGATTAAAAGCTTGGACCAAAGTTGGAGCATGATGGTGATATAGGGAAGGAAAAGAGAAATACTATTTGCTGTTTGCTATACTCGATCAAGTGCTTTGATATAGTTGTTCTCAATCCCCAAATCAGTAGAGTAGGTATGAGTGCTTTAAGAAAAATGCTCAAGGTCACTCAATAGCCAATATTTGAATTTGGATCCTTCTGACTGCGAAAGCCAACGTGATTTTCGCTGTGCACTCTTGGGTTTATGCACCTATGTTGAGTATAAAATGTACATGTACACAAATACTGCTGACTCTCTGCGACCCCATAGATGGCAGCCCACCAGGCTCCCCCGTCCCTGGGATTCTCCAGGCAAGAACACTGGAGTGGGTTGCCATTTCCTTCTCCAATGCATGAAAGTGAAAAGTGAAAGTGAAGTCGCTCAGTCGTGTCCGGCTCTTCGCGACCCCATGGACTGCAGCCTACCAGGGTCCTCCATCCATGGGATTTTCCAGGCAAGAGTACTGGAGTGGGGTGCCATTTCCTTCTCCATACACAAATACAGAGCGTTGTAAACAAATAAAAATACATACATACAACTAAATACATCTACACACATGTATATATCTTATTTATGCTCTTTCTTAAAAAAATACTGATTTATTTATTTAGCTGCTTCAGGTCTTAGTTGCTTTCATGTGGCATGTGGGATCTTTAGTTGTGGCATGAGAACTCTTAGTTCTAGCGTGTGGGATATAGTTCCCTGACCAGGAATTGAACCTGGGCCCCTGCATTGGAAGATGGAGTCTTAGCCACTGGATCACCAGGGAAGTCCCTATTTGTGGTCTTTACCATGGTAAGCAACTATTTTGTAGGAATATTTTCGCCCACTAGTGATTTGGAAGTAAAATATATTATACGTTTCAAGATAGATGCTTTATTAGGGAGTAACTTTGGGAAATTTATATGAATGGAAATTATCAGGCTAATCCTGGCTTGAGCTGTGCTCTTTTGCTTTGTTTTGGTACAAAATACCAGCAGCACAGCCTGTGGCAGGACTCAGCCCATTGCTGAATCTTTTCAATGAGAAGCTTTCAGCACATCACTTACTGTTTACTAACACTTGGAACTGTTAAAATCTTTCATGTCCATAGGTTGGGGATCTGGCTGTTGAGTCACTGGGAGCATTTTGTTGACTTCATAGGGTTTTTACAAAGGAGATCAAAGGGATGCATTATGTTTCAATACATAACTTTATAGGACAGATGGAATCCACCTTGAAAGACCCATGACACTTAAGGCCAGATTATCAAAAGTTTCAGACACTAAAACCTATTAGCTTGCTCCAACCTTATCCTCACACTGTCAGCACATTTTAGCTTCATTTATAGGTAGTGGACAGTCCAATTTGAATTTTAACTACTGCTAAAGTTCAAGCGTAGGTTAGAAGGATGGCCACTGAAATATGGGCTCTTCTAATGATACTCTGGTCTGGTATGTAAACTTGTTCTCTTGAATGGTGATATCACACAAAGGGCTAAATCACTTTATTTGAATAACTTTTCAGAAGAATTCTGGAGCTTGGTATTTGGCTAGGTGGCAGCTTCCCAAGTCTGTCATATCTCTGATGAGAAAAGAGCATGAAAGGAAGTTGTTTGTTCTTTCATCTTTCAGAAACTCCAAAAGGATTCTGCTCCTGCCCAAATTTAATGTTGGACATACACAGAACCTTTGAGTTTCCCCCCTCAAGCCTTGAAACAAACTGCAGTGTCACAAATGAGGATGGTGCGCTCAAGTATCCTGATTTTTTTTAACCTGTGAAAAGACCTGATTTCTGTGCATCCAAACCATTAATGATTAAATCTCATCAAGAATCTTGTTTTGTAAAAACAATGCATATATATAGTAATTTAAAATGATTATTGTACAAGAGATATCTTGCTATTTAATGAAATAGGCATTTAACCCAGTGTCTGAAAATATTTTTAAATGTGATTTGTCATAATTACTTTAACATATACAACATTCCAATTCTTTCCCACATATACTGCTATTTTAAGTCATACTGCAAAGTGAAATCTTTTGGATTTTCTATAAACTCTTCAAGTTTCACAATTAAAAAAAATTATTTTTCTGTTACCTTATTTTTTATTTTCATTTGTTAAATCTTTTGGCCATTCTATGAGGCATGTGGGATCTTAGTTCCATGAACAGGGATTGAACCTGTGTCCTCTGTGTTGGCAGCATGGTGTTTTAACCACTGGGACTCCAGGGAAGTCCCTCTAATACTTTAACATAAGTAGTTGGGTTAATTAAACATTTTCCCAAACAGATGCTATCTTTCTTCATTTCCTATTGACTCATTTATTTTTCAACAGTTAGATTAAAACAATTGTCTACTGTTTTTTAAATACTATGAATATGCATGGCACTAAATTGATTAGGCATGCAAAGGTTTAAGGTCTATAAATGACATGTCTAGTATTTGTGAAATAACTTTGTCTTTCAGAAAGAATTTTTTAGTAATACACATATGCTGTGTTTAGATTTGATAAATTTTCTAGTAATAAAAAATTGATTTTATTTCATACATGCTATGAAATGTCATAAGTTTCTTTTAAAGAGTCATCTATATTCTTTTGGTGTTTTTAGAAATCTGCTCCCCTCCCCATTTCTTTTAGGAGCAGTTACGAATATTTTTTCCTGCGAGTATACTTACCTTCCAAGCGTGTTGCCAGATATGTTCTATAATTAAGCATTCAACCTCGTCACACAGAACACTTTTGTTTGCCCGCTCTCCTGCCCTTTGAAGAGCATGCTTTAGCTTCTGTCTTGCAGGGACCCACCAAGAGCCGCAGAGGTTAAAGGTACCCACCCATGCAGCAGGTGTGGAGGTAGGGGAAGGCTCTGTCTCCTTTGTTGGCGGCTCTGAAAGCGCAGGTGTTGAACATCAGCATCATCATTCCGTTTGATAGTTGGGCTTTTGTGTGTGTCAGGTGGGACATTTACACTAAATCTGAAGGGAAAAAACCCCTCATAACTTTGTTGTCTTGTCTGAGAAGCATAAAACAGAGTTTTTTTTCCCCCACTGGTTTTAAAGCTGCAAAGATTGGAGTGGCTTTACCTGTCAAGCTTACAAGTAGAAGTCTTGTTTTAACTTGACCATAAAAACAGTTTATTCCTTATCTAAAAAAAATAAACATTAAACCTTTCTAAGCAGAGCACTAGATATTTCCAGCATTTAGCTAAGAGTTCTCGGGCAAAGAGAATGCTTTGCCCGCATTGGAAAATATACCACCTCTAAGATACTTCTATTTGTTTGGAGTCTTTGGCTTTAAACTTATAATTGTACTTTGTTTTCTATCACACTATCTGTCGACTTAAATTAAGACGTATGCGGCACTAGGTCAGAGGAACTGGAGAAAATCTCCCTTTAAAACACAGAAATTATCTGTAGCATCTCTTGGTCGCCCCTACTCCAATCCACCTGTCACTTCTGCTCCATGATTCATTCTGATAATGGTAACCAGCTGTCGATGTCAGAACCTATTACTGCTAAAGTTCAATGCAGGCTCTTTTGTTCTTTCTAAAATTGCCAAAACAATATAATAATGGTTTTTATGTTCTTTATCCACAAATGTTATTGTCCCTCTGCAACCCAAGTGGAAAAGTACATGTATTATGCTTTGAATTTCCTTCACGTCTGAACATGATGCAAATGGAAAAATAATTCTTACATTTGCATCACATGGAAAAGTATCAGGAAGGTGGCCAGGGCTCCATAGTATCAACATGTGACAACACTGACTTTTGTAAATATCTTAGTATCATGTGTTCCCTTTTAAAAAAATGATTTAACATTTTTGTTCTTATCACCCATGAGGCTATATGACTCAAGGAATGTCAAAAATTTGGTAAACTTAACAAGCATGTCTCTCTAATTATTGTCTTATAAGTCATAGAAATTGGTAGTTAGGTGAAGTCATTTTATTAAAGAATTTTAGGGACTTCCCTGGCGGTCCAGTGGTTAAGACTCTGTGCTCCCAATGCAGGGGGTTCAGGTTCGATCCCCGTTTGGGGAACTAAGTTCCTGCATGCTGCATAGTGCTGCCAGAGTAAAACGGAATTTTAAAATAGCCTTTACATGTTTTTAATGTTAAGCTTTGCTTATGATACAAATTACATGTTGAATGTTCTAATAAATTTTTCATTGAAAGATTGAATAACCACATGCATTATAATAATGATAAGAGCTACTATTTATTTTTTGCCTATTTTATGTCAAGTAGCCTCTTTAAGTAGGAAGTCAAGAAACACCTGGAGTAAAAGGCAAATTTGGCCTTGGAATACAGAATAAAGCAGGGCAAAGACTAATAGAGTTTTGCCAAGAAAATGCACTGGTCATAACAAACACCCTCTTCCAACAGCACAAGAGAAGACTCTACATATGGACATCACCAGATGGTCAACACCGAAATCAGATTGATTATATTCTTTGCAGCCAAAGATGGAGAAGCTCTATGCAGTCAACAAAAACAAGACCAGGAGCTGACTGTGGCTCAGATCATGAACTCCTTATTGCCAAACTCAGACTGAAATTGCAGAAAGTAGGGAAAACCACTAGACCATTGAGCTATGACCTAAATCAAATTCCTTATGATTATACAGTGGAAGTGAGGAATAGATTTAAGGGCCTAGATCTGATAGATAGAGTGCCTAATGAACTATGGAATGAGGTTCGTAACGTTGTACAGGAGACAGGGATCAAGACCATCCCCATGGAAAAGAAATGCAAAAAAACAAAATGGCTGTCTGGGGAGGCCTTACAAATAGCTGTGGAAAGAAGAGAAGTGAAAAGCAAAGGAGAAAAGGAAAGATATAAGCATCTGAATGCAGAGTTCCAAAGAATAGCAAGAAGAGATAAGAAAGCCTTCCTCAGCGATCAATACAAAGAAATAGAGGAAAACAACAGAATGGGAAAGACTAGAGATCTCTTCAAGAAAATTAGAGATACCATGGGAACATTTCATGCAAAGATGGGCTCAATAAAGGACAGAAATGGTATGGACCTAACAGAAGCAGAAGATATTAAGAAGAGGTGGCAAGAATACACAGAAGAACTGTACAAAAAAGATCCTCACAACCCAGATAATCACGATGATGTGATCACTCATCTAGAGCCAGACATCCTGGAATGTGAAGTCAAGTGGGCCTTAGAAAGCATCACTACGAACAAAGCTAGTGGAGGTGATGGAATTCCAGTTGAGCTATTTCAAATCCTGAGAGATGATGCTGTGAAAGTGCTGTACTCAATATGCCAGCAAACTTGGAAAACTCAGCAGTGGCCACAGGACTGGAAAAGGTCAGTTTCCATTCCAATCCCAAAGAAAGGCAATGCCAAAGAATGCTCAAACTACTGCACAATTGCACTCACCTCACATGCTAGTAAAGTAATGCCCAGAATTCTCCAAGCCAGGCTTCAGCAGTACATGAACCGTGAACTTCCTGATGTTCAAGCTGGTTTTAGAAAAGGCAGAGGAACCAGAGATCAAATTGCCAACATCCACTGGATCATGGAAAAAGCAAGAGAGTTCCAGAAAAACATCTATTTCTGCTTTATTGACTATGCCAAAGCCTTTGACTGTGTGGATCACAAGAAACTGTGGAAAATTCTGAAAGAGATGGTAATACCAGACCACCTGACCTGCCTCTTGAGAAACCTGTATGCAGGTCAGGAAGCAAAAGTTAGAACTGGACATGGAGTAACAGACTGGTTCCAAACAGGAAAAGGAGTATGTCAAGGCTGTATATTGTCACTCTGCTTATTTAATTCTATGCAGAGTACATCATGAGAAACGCTGGGCTGGAGGAAGCACAAGCTGGAATCAAGATTGCCAGAAGAAATATCAATAACCTCAGATATGCAAATGACACCACCCTTATGGCAGAAAGTGAAGAGGAACTAAAAAGCCCCTTGATGAAAGTGAAAGAGGAGAGTGAAAAAGTTGGCTTAAAGCTCAACATTCAGAAAATGAAGATCATGGCATTTGGTCCTATCACTTCATGGGAAATAGAGGGGGAAACAGTGGAAACAGTGTCAGACTTTAGTTTTTGGGGTTCCAAAATCACTGAAGATTGTGACTGCAGCCATGAAATTAAAAGACACTTACTCCTTGGAAAGAAAGTTATGACCAACCTAGATAGCATATTGAAAATCATAGGCATTTCTTTGCCAACAAAGGTCTGTCTAGTCAAGGCTATGATTTTTCCAGTGGTCATGTATGGATGTGAGAGTTGGACTGTGAAGAAAGCTGCTGCTGCTAAGTCACTTCAGTTGTGTTCGACTCTGTGTGACCCCATAGATGGCAGCCCACCAGGCTCCCCCATCCCTGGGATTCTCCAGGCAAGAACACTGGAGTGGGTTGCCATTTCCTTCTCCAGTGCATGAAAGTGAAAAGTGAAAGTGAAGTCACTTAGTCGTGTCCGACTCTTAGTGGCCCTGTGGACTGCAGCCTACCAGGCTCCTCGGTCCATGGGATTTTCCAGGCAAGAGTACTGGAGTGCAGTGCCACTGCTTTCTCTGGATGAAAGCTGAATGCTTAAGAATTGATGCTTTTGAACTGTGGCGTTGGAGAAGACTCTTGAGAGTCCCTTGGACTGCAAGAAGATCCAACCAGTCCATTCTGAAGGAGATCAACCATGGGTTTTCTTTGGAAGGAATGATGCTAAAGCTGAAACTCCAGTACTTTGGCCACCTCATGCGAAGAGTTGACTCACTGGAAAAGACTCTGATGCTGGGAGGGATTGGGGGCAGGGGGAGAAGGGGACGACAGAGGATAAGATGGCTGGATGGCATCACCAACTCGATGGATGTGAATCTGAGTGAACTCCGGGAGTTGGTGATGGACAGGGAGGCCTGGCGTGCTGTGATTCATGGGGTTGCAAAGAGTCGGATAGGACTGAGCGACTGAACTGAACTGAGCCTCTTTAATCTTTATACCAACGATTATTCAAAGTATGAGAAAAATGAGACTAGGACAATTTTTGGAGAAGGAAATGGCAACCTACTCCAGTGTTCTTGCCTGGAGAATCCCAGGGACGGGGGAGCCTGGTGGGTGCCGTCTATGGGGTCGCACAAAGTTGGACACGACTGAAGCGACTTAGCAGTAGCAGGAAAATTTTAAATAACTTGCAGTCACCCAGCTAGTAAGTGACAGATGAGGTTCAGACCTGGAGCCAGCTTATTCCCAAATACTGTCTTTTTTTTTAGCTTCTCATTAAAACAACAACAAAAAGTCTGTATCTGAAGAAAGAATTGTATAATATCATTGGAATTAATTGCATTTTAAGGTTACAGTACATTCATGAACAAAATCTTCCTTGGGTTTACTGTATTACCAAAAGATTTCTAACACACACACACACACACACATACACACTTGCTTTGAGAGTTTAATAGGAAAACTGTAGTGATATTATATATGCACATTTCCTGTGTGCCTGACATGAACTGTCTTATTGTTACAACCTCATGAAGTAGATACTATTATTATGAATCCTGTTCTACACAGATTAATACATTGAAGCTTAAGAAATCTAGTAAGCAAACAGAAAAGCTGGATTTTGAACTTAGGCTGCTCCAGTTCCAGGATTTGACTTACTCTGGAGGTCCGTTTTTACCGTTTTTATCCTTTATGTAAAGGATCCACAGGATTTGAGGTTAAAAACTTATACTGTGCCCAGGATATTCTCTAAAAATTGTGTGCATATGTTTCATGAAATCAAATATGAGGTTCTTCCTTGTGATTTTCCACTGTCTCCCAAAATTGTATGAAAAAAAAAAAGAGCAGTTAATGAAGAATTCTAGTTACTGAAGTTTTACTCTATCTTGAGTCTTAGCATTAACAAAAGGGAATATTGGAAAAACACAAAAAGGCAGGAAAGTTACTTGGCAATGTTGAGCACAGCCCTTGCTCCACAATCAGTTGGCTTTGATGAGAACCATGTGTACAAATTTGGTCTGAAATTGGCTGGATGAAAAACTGTCGTTCTTTTTACTCTCTGTGGAAATGTGACTATGTGTAGAACTTTCTTGTGAATTTTGTGGTTATTTTATTTTCATCATTCTTCAGAGTGTTTTTACTCTGCCTTTTTAGTGGATAGAAGAGCTCAGAGAAAACATACCTAATTCACAGGTGTATTGAGGCGCTTAAATGAGTTAACACATCATTTGGAACTTTCTTTCCTAATGAAACTTACTCTAAACACTGAATGATTTTTCCATTTTGATTTTGTAGTTTTTTTACAGTATGGCTGTCAGCTCTATTATAATAGGTGGATTAATTAACGTAAATGTTATAAAAACAGTAATTCAGTCAAGGTTCAGTCAAGACATTTACCTTCTAAATCCAGGTCACCCTGTTAAGCATTTCTTTCATATCTTAAAAACTGCCCTTTGCAGACCCAGCTTATTATAGCTATTTAGCCAGGTTTTAGTCTTAGTTATATAGTTCATCGGAGAAGGCAATGGCACCCCACTCCAGGACTCTTGCCTGGAGAATCCCATGGACGCAGGAGCCTGGTGGGCTGCAGTCCATGGGGTCTCGAAGAGTCGGGCACGACTGAGCGACTTTACTTTCACTTTTCACTTTCATGCATTGGAGAAGGAAATGGCACCCCACTCCAGGACTCTTGCCTGGAGAATCCCAGGGACGGGGGGAGCCTGGTGGGCTGCCGTCTGTGGGGTCGCACAGAGTTGGCCACGACTGAAGTGACTTAGCAGTAGCACTATATAGTTCATATGCAAACTCACATTAGTGAATTAATTATATCAGTAAAGTAAAAGAGTGCTAAGCCTTTAGTACATTTTATCACTGTAGTTGCTAAATTAAGCCTAATATGAGTGTCTACAAGCATATTTGCATGTTTCCTCACTTGAATGTGTAATATTTTTATATGATTAAAGAAATCCATAGTTCTTTTTTTGCACACAAGTAAACCTTAAAGAAAATTATGTGCTCTTAAGGTTTTGTGGCAGTTGGTTGAATTTTGAGTTTTTGAAATAATTTCTTTATTCTCTTAGATTGTTCTTCAGTATTCCTTCTGGAAATACCATTATTTGTTCTATTCTCAGTTGCTCTAGAATACTTGAAGTAAATGTAACATGTTAACCCAAAGTACATTGTTTTATATTAAATAAGTTATGACACCACCCTTATGGCAGAAAGTGAAGAAGAACTAAAGATCCTCTTGATGAAAGTGAAGGAGGAGAGTGAAAAAGCTGACTTAAAACTCAACATTTAATACAGTAAGATCATGGCATTTGGTCCTATCACTTCATGGCAAATAGATGGGGAAACAATGGAAACAGTTTTTTCCATTGTTTCCAAATAAAACAGACTTTGTTTTCTTGGGCTCCAAAATAACTGCAGATGGTGACTGCAGCCATGAAATTAAAAGATGCGTGCTGCTTGGAAGAAAAGCTATGGCCAATCTCAACAGCATATTAAAAAGCAGAGACATTACTTTGCTGACACAGGTCCATCTAGTCAAAGTTATGGTTTTCCCAGTAGTCATGTATGGATGTGAGAGTTGGACCAAAAAGAAGGCTGAGCACTGAAGAATTGATGCTTTTAAACTGTGATGTTGGAGAAAACTCTTGAGAGTTCCTTGGACTGCAAAGAGATCCAACCAGTTCATCCTAAAGGAAATCAGTCCTGAATATTCATTGGAAGGAATGATGCTGAAGCTAAAACTCCAATACTTTGGCCACCTGATGTGAAGAGCCGACTCATTTGAAAAGACTCTGATGCTAGGCAATATTGAAGGCAGGAGGAGAAAGGGATGACAGAGGATGAGATGGTTGAATGGCGTCACCAACTTGATGGACATGAATTTAAGCAAGCTCCCGGAGTTGATGATGGACAGGGTAGCCTGGCATGCTGCAGTCTCTGAGTTGCAGAGTCAGACACTATTGAGTGACTGAACTGAATTGATAACATTATATATAAAATAGAAATACCGCCAGGTACTCTGTAGCCATTGTTAAGGAGTAGACTAGGTGTAGTAAACAGATATTTTTATAATTTCTTTACTTAAGATCCAAATAGGTTTAAAACGTGATTGTTACAGCTCTTCAGTTCAGTTCAGTCGCTCAGTCGTGTTCAACTCTTTGCGAGCCCATGAATCGCAGCACGCCAGGCCTCCCTGTCCATCACCAACTCCCGGAGTTCACTCAGACTCATGTCCATCGAGTCAGTGATGCCATCCAGCCATCTCATCCTCTGTTGTCCCCTTCTCCTCCTGCCCCCAATCCCTCCCAGCATCAGAGTCTTTTCCAATGCATCAATTCTTCACATGAGGTGGCCAAAGTACTGGAGTTTCAGCTTTAACATCATTCCTTCCAAAGAAATCCCAGGGCTGATCTCCTTCAGAATGGACTGGTTGGATCTCCTTGTAGTCCAAGGGACTCTCAAGAGTCTTCTCCAACACCACAGTTCAAAAGCATCAATTCTTTGGCGCTCAGCCTTCTTCATAGTCCAACTCTCACATCCATACATGACCACAGGAAAAACCATAGCCTTGACTAGACGGACCTTTGTTGGCAAAGTAATGTCTCTGCTTTTGAATATACTATCTAGATTGGACATAACTTTCCTTCCAATGAGTAAGCGTCTTTTAATTTCATGGCTGCAGTCACCATCAGCAGTGATTTTGGAGCCCCAAAAAATAAAGTCTGACACTGTTTCCACTGTCTCCTCATCTATTTCCCATGCAGGGATGGGACCGGATGCCATGATCTTCGTTTTCTGAATGTTGAGCTTTAAGCCAACTTTTTCACTCTACTCTTTCACTTTCATCAAGAGGCTTTTGAGTTCCTCTTCACTTTGTGCCATAAGGGTGGTGTCATCTGCATATCTGAGGTTATTGATATTTCTCCCAGCAGTCTTGATTCCAGCTTGTGTTTCTTCCAGCCCAGCATTTCTCATGATGTACTCTGCATATAAGTTAAATAAGCAGGGTGACAATATACAGCCTTGATGTACTCCTTTTCTTATTTGGAACCAGTCTGTTGTTCCATGTCCAGTTCTGACTGTTGCTTCCTGACGTGCATATGGTTTCTCAAGAGGCAGGTCAGGTGGTCTGGTATTACCATCTCTTTCAGAATTTTCCACAGTTTCTTGTGATCCACACAGTCAAAGGCTTTGGCATAGTCAACAAAGCAGAAATAGATGTTTTTCTGGAACTCTCTTGCTTTTTCCATGATCCAGTGGATGTTGGCAATTTGATCTCTGGTTCCTCTGCCTTTTCTAAAACCAGCTTGAACATCAGGAAGTTCATGGTTCACGTATTGCTGAAGCCTGGCTTGGAGAATTTTGACCATTACTTTACTAGCATGTGAGATGAGTGCAATTGTGCAGTAGTTTGAGCATTCTTTGGTATTGCCTTTCTTTGGGATTGGAATGAAAACTGACCTTTTCCAGTCCTGTGGCCACTGCTGAGTTTTCCAAGTTTGCTGGCATATTGAGTACAGCACTTTCACAGCATCATCTCTCAGGATTTGAAATAGCTCAACTGGAATTCCATCACCTCCACTAGCTTTGTTCGTAGTGATGCTTTCTAAGGCCCACTTGACTTCACATTCCAGGATGTCTGGCTCTAGATGAGTGATCACATCATCGTGATTATCTGGGTTGTGAGGATCTTTTTTGTACAGTTCTTCTGTGTATTCTTGCCACCTCTTCTTAATATCTTCTGCTTCTGTTAGGTCCATACCATTTCTGTCCTTTATTGAGCCCATCTTTGCATGAAATGTTCCCATGGTATCTCTAATTTTCTTGAAGAGATCTCTAGTCTTTCCCATTCTGTTGTTTTCCTCTATTTCTTTGTATTGATCGCTGAGGAAGGCTTTCTTATCTCTTCTTGCTATTCTTTGGAACTCTGCATTCAGATGCTTATATCTTTCCTTTTCTCCTTTGCTTTTCACTTCTCTTCTTTCCACAGCTATTTGTAAGGCCTCCCCAGACAGCCATTTTGTTTTTTTGCATTTCTTTTCCATGGGGATGGTCTTGATCCCTGTCTCCTGTACAACGTTACGAACCTCATTCCATAGTTCATTAGGCACTCTATCTATCAGATCTAGGCCCTTAAATCTGTTTCTCACTTCCACTGTAGTTGAATGTTCTAGTGATTTTCCCTACTTTCTTCAGTTTAAGTTCGAATTTCGTAATGAGTTCATGATCTGCGCCACAGTCAGCTCCTGGTCTTCTTTTTTTGTTACAACTCTAAGGTCTCTTTTAATATCCGATTCCTCTTCCATCCTTTGCAATGTATTTTTTTCAGCATTATGAACAAGATCATGTGAGTTTAAGATATACAGTGTGTTAATATGATGCCCTCATATGTTGCAAAATGATTACTACTATAGCTTTAGCTAACACCTCCATTACATCACATAATTACTTTTTCTTTCTTTGTGGTGAGAACATTTAAGGTCTATTCTCTTAGCAACTTTCAAGTATATAATTCAGCATTCTTAACTATAATCACCACATTGTACATTAGATTCCCAGAACTCATTCATTCTGTATTTGAAAGTTTGTACTTTTTGACAAACATCTCCCCATTTCCAGATCCTATTAACTGAGCATCTTTAAATATGTAGGTATCTTCTTTACTTCTCCCAAGAAATATAGTCTCTCTAATTTTTCTTGAAATAAACTGCTTTCATCCAACAATTATATTCCCACATTTGAAAAGGAAACTTAGGTATGAGATATCATATATTTCGTTCTTCTAAATCTGTAACATGGGAATAATAGCACAAGCACAATGATAGAAGGCAACGGACACAGTTTTATAATAGAAAGTAGTAGGTATGGGGCTGTCACATTAGAGAGTGTAATGACCTTGAACATGCAGCTTCAGCTGACTCCATTCTAATAATTATTTCTGTTACAGGATAAGCCAGTAACATGCATTTTTGTATGAATTCTTCCAACTTATAAAGATTGGCAATGAAATGATTTTTTTTTTTAAAACATGATGCCTGCTTGAAAGAATTAAAGCTCAAGATCTACAGGCCTGCATTTTATGGTAACTGGCCCTATTTTTCTCTTCGCTTAAGTCACCCAGAGAAATGATAGATTTCCCATCAACCCAAAATGTAATATTTCCCTCCTCTCCAAATGTTTCTGTTTCTCAGCATTATTAGTGATATTTTTGTTATTCTTCTTTTAATAGAAATATTAGTGTGCAAGCATCTAGGTTAGCTATTTGGATGCTTCTCTGGGTCAAAAATTTTAGAAACAGTTTAGTCCATTTTCCTTATTTTATAAATAAGAAAAATGAGGCAGAGGAGCACTTGTGCTTTTCTGCACCTTAAGGTTTTGTTATTTGTCTAGTACCATTCTTTCTGTAGGATTTTGTACAAAGTAAATTTCAATTTTGTTCACTAGACTTGTATTGCAGTATTCTCAGAATATAGTTTCTTAAAAAAATTCTCTGGTTTATTTACTTAGAGTTGCTATTTCAGGTACTGTTTTTGTTGTTGTTCAGTCACTAAAGCATGTCTGACTCTTTGTGACCCCATGGACTGCAGCACACCAGACTTCCACTGTCTCCCAGAGTTTGCTCAAACTCATGTCTATTGAGTCAGTGATGCCATTGAACCATCTTACCCTCTCTCACCCCTTTTTCCTCCTGTCCTCAATCCTTCCCAGCATCAGGGTATTTTCCAGTGAGTTGGCTCTTCACATCAGGTGGCCAAGGTATTAGAGCTTCAGCTTCAGCATCAGTCCTTCCAATGAATATTCAGGGTTGATTTCCTTTAGGATTGACTGGTTTATCTCCTTGCTGTCCAAGAGTCTCTCAAGAGTCTTCTCCAGCAGTACAGTTTGAAATGATCAATAAAGTAGATATTGTCTACTTTATCCTTTAATATTCTGTTTGTGAGAATCCTCCAAGGAGAAACTTTTGTTGGATCTTGATGTAAGGAAAGTGTTGCTTTTCTGATAACACCAAGGTATCTAGTCTTATGATAAGTTTGGCGTCTGTTGGCCCCCAGAAAAATCAGAGCCAAAGTAACAAGTAACATTTAAGAACTGACTTTAAGGACCTTAACATCTACCTTTCTTTGCTTAATATTTCTCTCTCTCTCTTTTTTAATCTCTAGAGCTTCTTGGTCTTTTTTATTTTATAGCTATTTATTTTCATTATATAATGTATATTTCTGTAAGATGCACAAAATATTTTTCAAAGTTATCTGGAGTATAAATATATATATGTGAATTATATATATATACACCTATATTTATAAATCTGCATAAATGTATACCTATACACACACATATATACATTTATATAATAAACAACTCTTCAGAGTAGGTTATGTATTTCACAATTATCTAGTAATTTTAGCAGTTATAATTTTTTAATTAATAATAAAAAAGCATTTAATATATTTTTTTAAATGAATTTGTTTCTTTAACATGTTTGTTGTGCAAAGGAGGAATGACTGACCAAGCACATTCTCATTATTTAAGGCCAGATTACTATTGTGGGGGGCAGCTCATAAAAATTCCTGAAGAATGGATATTGACATTGTATTTAGGTTCTTTAAAATTGATTTGCTTTGCCAACCTTGGATTATAGGGATCTCAAGGCAGGGGCAATTTTGCTTAGTATGCTGTATGCATTATGTAACACTTTCTTACAGAGCTTAATTAAAGCCTTTAGTGATGGGAGTAGTTATTTTTCATTTTATATAGGAAAGTGTTGTTCCTATTTTCTAGAAATGGAAGTAAACCAAAACATTCCCGAGAATATGTAATGTTCCAGATACTCTGTCCGTAAATCTAATTGTTCAACATTCTCACTAAATACGTTGTTATCATTATTCTATTTGGTTAGAAAACCAAGACTCTGATTTGCCTGAGGTCGTGTGTCACCAGTGATTCTTGAACTGTGATCAAATACCATCCATCCCTGTATCTACCTATTTTTATGGCACTGTTTTTCAGGAAGACTAATTTTGGGGATTCATTTGAATCAGTTTCATGCTCATCTCTCATTAACCCACCTCTGCAAAATAGTATTATTGTTCAAGTAAAGAAAAGATTTGATAGGTTTCTGGAAGCCAGTGTTCATTTAGGTTCAGTGAGAATGTGATTAAATGCCTTTATACAATTTATCTCAGCTGGACCCACATAACAAAATTATTTAATTTAGAATAATGCTGTCTTCTTTTTATAAAGTTACTTAAAAACTCTGAGGGCCCCAAGTTTAGTTAATCATTTATCAATAGGCAGCATTTAAATTCCTTTTTTGTTATCTTTGCCTTAATCATGTTCCATGTGTTGCTCTTGCCCTTTCTCCTGGGACTTGTGACTTATTAATAGTATTAAGCATTTAATAACTACTCTACATTTTGATTTCTTAATATACTTATGAGAGATGATTCTGTTGAAATAAGTATTATTTATTATTGACTTGTTGCTAAACACTCACTCTTACCTAATTAGCTTCCCAATGTAAATAATGCTAATATAATTTTAGGACAATTAGATTGATTTTTTAATGGATTACTCAGTGACAAATGGCTGACCTAATGGCCTGGGCAGTTAGAGCTTTGCATTGTCAGTTCCTGAAAGATAGGAACTTTGCTGGCTACTCGGTTTTTCTATTCTGAGGAATGCCATGACAGATAATTCTAGTTTCGACTAAATAATTTAATTAACAAAAAGATTACTATAGAAAAAATTTTAGTTGATATTTTCTCTTATTTTATTGTGAATAAGCATGTGTTATTTATGTTACCAAGAAAAAAATAATATAGCTATTAGCGCTTTGAAAACTAAAAATAAACCAGTGAATATGTAGGTATGTTTTTGTGAATCAAGCTGTACATGAGAGGATTCCTGAGAAGAAAGAAAGTTATATTTTTTTGTTTGCTTTTTTTTTTTTTTTTGTCAGATTGAAAAGTTTTTTTTTTTTTTTAAAGCAGCTTGAATACAAAATAACATTTGGCACACTAAGGGCTGGGCTTGTACTAAGATTCAGGTTTTCATATTTTGCCTTTACAGGCATACAGCAGACTCCAACTCTGTTGATGATATTATTTATGTTGAATGGAGTGAAAAGATTTTTGGGACGATTTATGATCACCACTAGAGATTACATGAATTTAGTTGAGACATGAAGTGCAAGAATAACTTAGATGGCCATGGAACAGAATTTGAACCTGACCATAATAGTTGCGTCTTTTTAACCTAAGGACTCAATATGAAGTGATTATATCAGATTAGAATGAGAAAAATTCAGGCTCATAACCATTGGGCTTTATCTAAAAAAAAAAAAACCCAACCCAATCTTTATTATCAAAAGATTAAAAAATATATCATGATATTTACTAGTTCACTGTTAAAAAAGATACAGATGAATCTGTAGAAGAGAGACACCATTTAAACAAGTAGGGGCACACAGGGATTTAAGATGATATCTCTAATGAAATACAGAGCTTCAGCACTGTGAGAAAATTAAGACTTGGGCCAAGAATCAAAGAGGAGCTCGATAGCCTTCAGAAGGCATTTTTATAGTCTGGGATCAAGGAGGTTTCATCTACTGAAGTGTTGAGGACTAGTAATGGTTTGTTAATCTATGAGGTGCTTTTATATTGTTTTCTTTGCAGTTTCTGAGACTGTTAAAGCTTAAGAGGAAGAGGCTGCAGGCTGGAAATCAGATGTACTCTAGAGGCAAGGTGTCCCACCTAAATTTCAGTGCCATATGATGTTCAGGAGGGCATGGGATGCTTTTAGGATTCCCTTAAAGGTCAAAGATGTTAAACTCTCTCAGTCACTTCAGTCGTGTTCTAGGGACAAAAAATAAGAGAATGAAAGTGGAAGATCCAAAGGCATAGTCAGCTCTTCAGAAGTGAGAAATTTCTGAACTGAGAGTGACAATTGCATGTAATTGTTTGGGTCCATGACCTTGGATTCTTCCATATTAAATTAACCTAGTGAACAGTATAAATTGGGTATATACCTGCAAGGAGATCAAACCAGTCAATCCTAAAGGAAGTCAACCCTGAATATTCATTGGAAGGACTGGTGCTGAAGCTGAAGCTCCAATACTTTGGCCACCTGACGTGAAGAACTGACTCATTGGAAAAGACCCTGATGCTGTGAAAGACTGATGGCAAGAGGAGAAGAGGGTGACAGAGGATGAGATGGTTGGATGGCATAACTGACTCAATGGACATGAGTTTGAGCAAACTCTGGGAGATAGTGAAAGACAGGGAAGCCTGGAATCCTGCAGTTCTGGGGTCACAAAGAGTTGGATATGACTTAACAGTGGAACAACAACAAAATATACCTGTACATCATTTAATTTGAATATTTTGGAGAAACTGAGGCTTTTCATAATATGTTTTAAAACTGACATTTGATCTTAATTAGAAAATGGTGAACAAAATTTGCTTTTTTTCACTTTGAATTCAGTGGTATCACATCTTACTGGGGACTGATTTCCTAAGTTAGAAAAACAAAAATCACATGGAGTCAAAATTACAATTGAAAATTTTTTACAACCTCCACTAAGCGTAGCATATCTGGTTTTATGTAAACAGGCTCTACAAGAATTATGTGAACATTAAAATGTAATATAGATTATGTAAAGTTCAATTTAACAGTTTATAAAAATTTTTAATTGCATCTTTATTATTACTACTTGCAAAGCACATTGTGCAGGTTAAATATACATCTGAAGAAACTACTCTGAAGAAAAACCAATTAAATATATGATAAAGTGGAAGAAAAAGGCCTTTGATTTCCAAATGTCAATGAAGCAGGAAAACCCAGAAGATAATGTTGCCTTGGCATATTTAATATGTAGTTAAGATTCTGTTGATTAATTATATCATTACCATTGTACTCAACAGTAATCCTCAGAGAAGAGCTGAGTGTTCAAAAAAAACCATCCCAAAAGCTTTGAAAAGATTTCAGCAATTAGATCCATGAAGTTAGCTATTGGAACATCTTCAGTCCTGTCATTTCCTTTATGTTATAAATTTAGAAAACAGCAAATAAAATCTGACAATAGATGACTTTCTAAGAATATTTAAAATTCTAGTGAAAAGCAAAGCTTGAAAACTTGCTATACCTTTCTTACTTTTTCCATTGTTTTCTTTAAAAACCCTTCTATTAATACCTTAAAAATGATCACTGCTACTGAGTCATGATTTTTAGTAGCCAAATACAAAAAAGAATGTTTCCCCTATTTTACCTCTAGAATGCTTTAGGATAGGAAGATGGATAGGCTAAATTTAAAAATAAATAGAAAATTAAGAAAAATATTTCCATATTTTAGAGAGACCCAAGTATGTATTACATACTATTGAAGTAACCTTCTTTCCTCCATGGCTATTTTTTTTAGAAATATAAGTGATAAACAGTGTTTAGATTCCACAATTTATCTCTTTTAAATTAGGCCACATTTAAATTAGGCAGCTATAGGCTTGGGTGTGAGTCTAGACTTCATACTATTAATACATGAAATATGGACATGTGAGAATGATTGTGAGAAATAAAAATTATCTGTGAACTTTATACACCTCAGAGCACTTTAAATTCATGATTTGGAGGTAGCTTTGCATAATGCAGAATAAAAGCTTTGTTGTCAGACAGTTAAACCTCAAAACTCCAACTCCTGAGCAAACTCTATGTGTTAGCTTTCCCAATTCACCAACCTCCTTAAATCCTAGATTAACAGTAAAATGAACACTATAGTAATATCTACAGATAAATGTGTGCATATTGAGTGAAATACTATATGTAAAGCTTCTGGCCCAGTGCTTAGCAGGTATTAGGTTTGCAATAAATATCTGTTTTAAAAGTGATAATTCTTTAGGTCTTTCAGGGACTAAAAATATTTCAAAGAAAATGCACATATAAACAACACATTTTCTTACCTAAGTCTATAAGTTATAATAGTTTTGAATAGTTGTACAAATAGAATGTAACACAAAAAGCAAAAACCAATGAAGCTTTTGCTACCTTGGGGTTTTATCAGTCTCCCAAAGACTCAGCACCTGGCTGAGGGATCGTCCAGAGTCATCTGATCTCAGCCTCAATCCACTAAGCTCCTGGGATCCTTTCTTGAGAGGAACTAGGACAGACTTCCTTATTTGGTTAACTGTGGGTGTGTGTTTAGTAGTAGTGGTAGAGAGCTGTGGAAAATAGCCAGTTGTTCAAGTTGTACCGAAGCCATTTGCCAGGAGATTTCTAGCCATGGGAGGAGTCACAGAAGATGTGGGTTTTATCCCTGGGTTGGGAAGATGCCCTGGAAAAGGAAATGGCAACCTACTTCAGTATTCTCACCTGGGAAATCCCATGGACAGAGGAGCCTGGCAGACTACAGTCTATGGGTCGCATAGAGGTGGACATGTCTGAACATGTGGACGTGCACATGTGTGCACACACGTAGTTCAAATAAACCAATACTTAGATTGAAAATAAAAGTGTAAAGAGAAACATTTCTCTGACCTCTTCATGAACTTTAACAGTTAGTTTTATTTTTTTGCTTAATATATACACACTATACATTTTAAGATTCAAGAAAGTTTCATTATAAACTGTGATTCATTTACTATAAGCATGCATGACTTCCAAGAGCTCTGCATGCTAATAAATTTTTATTTTGGATCCCTCTTGGGTTTCTAGAATATTTATACTTGGTCTTAGGTAAGATACCATTCATGCATGTGTGCTAAGTTGCTTCAGTCGTGTCTGACTCTTTGTGACCCTATGGACTGTAGCCCGCCAGGCTTCTCTGTCCATGGGATTCTCCAGGCAAGAATACTGGAGTGGGTTGTAATGCCCTCCTTTAGGGGATCTTCCTGACCCAGGGATGGAACCCAATTCTCTTACGTCTCCTGCATTGATTGGCAGGTGGGTTCTTTACCACTAGTGGTACCTGGGAAGCCCTGTAAGATATTGTATCTCCTATTAAAAATTTGTTTATTGCATCCTGTCATGTAGAGGAAAACTTTCATGGGGAAAAGAATTAAATGAACTATAGAGATACCTTAGGTATTTGATTAATTTTGTTGATTGTTGTTTCCTAAATGGAAATAAGAAAAAGCGGTCAAGTATAACTTTTTGGTTTTTCATTTTATTTCGTGTTTATTTTACTTCTGTGGTTAGATCTGGAAGTGATAATCAATATATTTAGCATCTAGTATGATATGAATTAATATATAGATCAGAACTTTAAAATGAATCAATGTTTTCTCTAAATAATTAAAATATCAAGTGATATAAGTTGAAGTGCAACTCCTCAAAACATTCCAGTGATTTCTGAATTATTTGAATCCAGTTTATTGAAACTATTGAGTTATTTTAGAAACTATTAGCGTAATCTTTTCATTTTATATGGCTGTTACCAGCTATATGGTGCCCTTGTCTGAGTCATGATTTGTCATGGAAACTGTCATGATACAGGGCAAATAGCCAAGCAGTGTACACACCCTACCTTGCCTCAAGCTCTGGGCTCAATTAGTTTCCCTGGAGCCACACAGCGGGTCAGTTCCTTTTCTGGGAGGCTGGCCTACAAGTGAACCATCACCATCAGTAACCACATCAGAATCTTCCAACTCTTTCTAATTAAAATGATATTCAGTTGACTTATACTTTAAGTAGCAAATTTCACTTAACATCAATGATATTGTTAAATGTGCTGATTTTTTTTCTCAGCTTCTGCTGAACTTAGAGCAATTTAAATTGTTTTCTAGTTCTTTTAATTCCTGCTAGCATGCAATGGCAACCCACTCCAGTACTCTTGCCTGGAAAATCCCATGGACGGAGGAGCCTGGTGGGCTGAAGTCCATGGGGTCCTAAAGAGTCAGACACAACTGAGCAACTTCACTTTCACTTTTCACTTTCATGCGTTGGAGAAGGAAATGGCAACCCACTCCAGTGTTCTTGCCCGGAGAATCCTGGGGACGGCGGAGCCTGGTGGGCTGCCGTCTCTGGGGTCGCCTGTACAGAGTCGGACACGACTGAAGCGACTTAGCAGCAGCACATTTAAATATTAAATTTCTCTATCATATACTAAACAAAAATGATATGCTGAAAGGTCATACTTGATTAAGTCAAACTTAATGTTGGAAGTGTTATATAAAAGTGGCATGGTTGAACATTGTTGTTTCCAGGCTGCCTGAGGGTTTATATTACATAACCTCTGCCTCTTTCCTCAACTGTAAACATCAATTAGTGATAATCATAATTATTCTTTGGGTTAATACATGTTTAAGAAGGTACTATATGAAAGTAGTTTAATTTTTATGAATAGAATCGAAGCTGTTATCTATATAGGGATGGACATATAGTCAGGGTTTTGGTGTTAAGAAATTTAAATATTCCAATGGCAATGGAAAGCCATTGGAAGGTTTCAAAAATTATTTTTAATTGACTTTATTTTTTAGGACAGTTTTATGTTCACAAGAAAATTGGGCAGAAGGCACAGAATTTCCTTTATAACCTCTGGTCCTCCATACCAGAGTGGTAGTGCCTACCACTATCAACATCACCCATCAGAGTGGTACATTTGTTTACAACTGATGGACCTACATTGACATATTATTATCCCCTAAAGTCCATAATTTATTTTAGAGTTCATCTTTGGTATTGTACATTCTGTGGGTTTGCAAAAATGTGTAATGACATGTATTCACCATTATATTATGCAGAGTACTTTGACTGCCTTAAAAATCCTCTGTGTCTCACCTATTCATCTCTCTTTCCCTTCAGCTCTGGCACACACCACTGATGCTTTTTACTATCTCCTTAGTTTTGCCTTTCCCAGAAGTCATACAGTTGGAATCATACAGTAATATAGCCTTTTCAAATTATTTCTTCCACTTCAGTTCAGTTCAGTCTCTCAGTTGTGTCCGACTCTTTCGACCCCATGAATCACAGCATGCCAGGCCTCCCTGTCCATCACCAACTCCCAGAGTTTACCCAAACTCATGTCCATCGAGTCAGTGATGCCGTCCAGCCATCTCATCCTCTGTTGTCCCCTTTTCCTGCTGCCCCCAATCTCCCCCAGCATCAGGGTCTTTTCCAATGAGTCAACTCTTCACGTGAGGTGGCCAAAGTATTGGAGTTTCAGCTTCAGAATCAGTCCTTCCAATGAATACCCACGACTGATCTCCTTTAGGATGGACTGGTTGTATCTCCTTGCAGTCCAAGGGACTCTCAAGAGTCTTCTCCAATACCACAGTTCAAAAGCATCAATTTTTCGGTGCTCAGCTTCACAGTCCAACTTTCACATCCATACATGACCACTGGAAAAACCATAGCCTTGACTAGATGGACCTTTGTTGACAAAGTAATGTCTCTGTTTTTTAATACGCTATCTAGGTTGGTTATAACTTTCCTTCCAAGGAGTACTGCTAAGTCACTTCAGTCATGTCCGACTCTGTGTGACCCCATAGAGGGCAGCGTACCAGGCTCCCCCGTTCCTGGGATTCTCCAGGCAAGAACACTGGAGTGGGTTGCCATTTCCTCCTCCAGTGCATGAAAGTGAAAAGTGAAAGGGAAGTCGCTGAGTCCTGTCCGACCCTCAGCGACCCCATGGACTGCAGCCTTCCAGGCTCCTCCATCCATGGGATTTTCCAGGCAAGAGTACTGGAGTGGGGTGCCATTGTAAGCATCTTTTAATTTCATGGCTGCAGTCACCATCTGCAGTGATTTTGGAGCCCCTCAAAATAAAGTCTGACACTGTTTCCACTGTTTCCCCATCTATTTTCCATGAAGTGATGGGACCAGAAGCCATGATTTTAGTTTTCTGAATGTTGAGCTTTAAGCCAACTTTTTCACTCTACTCTTTCACTTTCATCAAGAGGCTTTTTAGTAATATGCATTTCCTCCATATCCTTTCATGGCTTGGAGGAGAGAGAGCTTATTTCTTTTTAGTACTGAATAATATCCCACTGTCTGGATGTATCATAGTATCCTTTCATCTACTGAAGGACATCTTGATTGCTTCCAAGTCTTGGCTAGTATGAATAAAACTGTTACGAATATTGGTGTGCAGGTTTTTGTGTGGAGCTAAGTTTTCAACTACTTTGGATAAATACTAAGATTTATTGGAACATATAGTTGAGTTGGAACATATTTTTGGAACATATAGTTGTTGTTGGAACATATAGTAAGAGTATGTTTAGTTTTCTAAGAAACCACAAAACAATTTTCCAAAGTGACTAGCATTTTGCATTCCCACCAGCAATGAATGAGAGTTCCTGTTGCTCCACACCCTTGTCATCATTTGATGTCAGTTTCCTGATGTTGGCCATTTTAATAGATATAGAGTATTATCTCATTATTTCCTTCTTCATTTTCCTAATCATATGTTAAACATATTTTCATGACATCCTATCTTCTGTTATGATTTTTTGCCATTTTTTAGGTATTTTTTTTCTTTTTCTGATCATTACATTTTAAAAATTCTTCATTTATTTTGGATAACAATTCCTTATCAGATGTGTCTTTCACAGATACTCTCTCTTTGCTGAGAAGTACACATCTAAACTCCTTAAACTGTGTTCAAGCCCTTTAAGGTCTGTGCCCATCTAACTTTATGATGTATATCTCTCTATAGAACTATACAAATAAATAACTTTATGGTTATATCTTCACCTTCCCATTTCAATTTTCAAAATGCTGAAACTGTACCTTATAATTTCCTATCTCAGAAAGTACTATGGGTGTACCTCTGGCTGAGCTTTTGCACATACTGATGTCTTTGCTTGGAATCCTCTTTCTCTTGTTGCCTATAACTAATATTCCCAGTAATTCTTCCATCAAGGCTCAGATCAAACCATACCTTCTCTGCAACGGTTTGGATCTTTTCTATTCTAGTTATCTGTCCTCCCCAATGGTCTGTGAAATTCTCTGTGACCAGGAATGTGTCTTTGCATACTTGTATCTTCCGTTTTTCTCTATTAACTGCAACCATTATGCTGTCTGCCACATAGAAGTAATCCATTAAATATTTACTGAATGAATAAAAAATCAAATATTCCTAACAATAAAAAAGAAATGAAATGAATGGGGAGCATGTGTACACCCATGGCGGATTCATGTTGATGTATGGCAAAACCAATACAATATTGTAAAGTAATTAACCTCCAATTAAAATAAATAAATTTAAATTAAGATCCAGCAATCCTACTGCTGGGCATACACACTGAGGAAACCAGAAGGGAAAGAGACACGTGTACTCCAATGTTCATCGCAGCACTGTTTATAATAGCCAGGACATGGAAGCAACCTAGATGTCCATCAGCAGATGAATGGATAAGAAAGCTGTGGTACATATACACAATGGAGTATTACTCAGCCATTAAAAAGAATACATTTGAATCAGTTCTAATGAGGTGGATGAAACTGGAGCCTATTATACAGAGTGAAGTAAGCCAGAAGGAAAAACATCAATACAGTATACTAACGCATATATATGGAATTTAGAAAGATGGTAACAATAACCCAGTGTACGAGACAGCAAAAGAGACACTGATGTATAGAACAGTCTTATGGACTCTGTTGCAGAGGGAGAGGGTGGGAAGATTTGGGAGAATGACATTGAAACATGTAAAATATCATGTAAGAAACGAGTTGCCAGTCCAGGTTCGATGCACGATACTGGATGCTTGGGGCTAGTGCACTGGGACGACCCAGAGGGATGGTATGGGGAGGGAGGAGGGAGGAGGGTTCAGGATGGGGAACACATGTATACCTGTGGCGGATTCATTTTGATATTTGGCAAAACTAATACAATTATGTAAAGTTTAAAAATAAAATAAAATTAAAAAAAAATAAATTAAAAAAATAAATGGAACCATACTTAAAAAAAAGAAATAGATTTGCTTGGATAAAGTGAATTTAGACCCATAACTCTAGGTGAAAACATGGTGAAAAAAATAATTTTTGAGAAATATACTTGAGTACATATTTTCCTATTCTTTCTGAAAAGATTAAACCCTTTATAATAATGTTAATGTTACAATTTTGTTTCTATTTATTTATCCTCAGAAATTTTCTTTTTTACCAGAGTAATGTACTTTCCTATTCCTCTATTTCATGTATACCTATGGCAAGAGAATAATCCTAACCCAGTGAAGGGTCTGTTCATTAAGAGATGTTGGTGCATGTTCACTTCAAAAAGAAATAGTGCCTCTTTAAGACAGCCCCAATTCTGAACCTCTGCCCAGTCATTAAAACTCAAAGAGAATTCTCCCTTAATCTTAGATTTTAGTCCTTTTTTTTTGAGCTTTAAATTCCACTATAATCTCTTGTCTGGAGTATTAATCTTTACCACTTGAAGGGACACTTAGCATCATTATTATTTGACTGTAGAGGTTAATCCTTAACTGTAGGTTTGTGGTTGGGGGCCTTCTTAGAAAAGCTGCATTTTGGCAGGAACGTTAACCACAAATATTTAGGGGTTTTTCTTCTCAGTTCAGTGACCATATAAGACCCAAACAGAGTGGATATTAAGTACTTGTCTTTTCTGTAGAAGGCAAACTCTTAGAGGGCAGGGTTCGGGATTCCTCAAAGCATTCTGAAATGTGATTATGAATGGATTGAAATAATAATAATTTACACTTTCATGTTTTGAAAAGTTTTACAATATAAAAACCTGATACCAACGGAAATGCCTTTCCTTTCATCCTTGAGCCTGTAAATAAAACTAAACATCAGTTCATTTCAGTTAAGTCGCTGAGTCGTGTCTGACTCTGTGACCACATGGACTGCAGTACGCTGGACTTCCCTGTTCAATACCAACTCCTGGAGCTTGCTCAAACTCATGTCCATTGAGTCGGTGATGCCATCCAACTATCTCATCCTCTGTCGTCCATTTCTCCTTATGCCTTCAATCTTTCCCAGCATCAGGGTGTTTTCATGAATGAGTCAGTCCTTTCCATCAGGGGGCCAAAGTATTGGAGCTTCAGCTTCAGCATCAGTCCTTCCAATGAATATTCAGGACTGATCTCCTTAAGGATTGACTGGCTTGATCTCCTTGCAGTACAAGGGACTCTCAAGATTCTTCTCCAACACCAAGGTTCAAAAGCATCAATTCTTTTGTGCTCAGCCTTCTTTATGGTCTGACTCTCACATCCTTACATGGCTACTGGAAAAACCATAGCTTTGATGAGATGGACCTTTGTTGACAAGTAATGTCTCTGCTTTTGAATATGCTGTCTAGTTTTCATCCATAGCTTTTCATCCAAGGAGTAAGCATCTTTTAATTTCATGGCTGTGGTGACCATCTGCAGAGATTTGGAGCCCCCAAAAATAAAGTCTCTCACTGTTTCCATTATTTCCCCATCTATTTGCCATGAAGTGATGGGACCAGATGCCATGATCTTAGTTTTTTGAATGTTGAGTTTTAAGTCAACTTTTTCACTCTCCTCTTTCACCTTCATCAAGAGGCTCTTTAGTTCTTTGCTTTCTGCCTAAAGGTGGTGTCATCTGCGTATCTGAGGTCATTGATTATTTCTCCTGGCAATCTTCATTCTAGCTTGTGCTTTATCCAGCCTCGCATTTCACATGATGTACTCTGCATATAAGTTAAATAAGCAAGGTGACAATATACAGCCTTGACATACTCCTTTCCCAATTTGGAACCAGTCTGTTGTTCCATGTCGGGTTCTAACTGTTGCTTCCTGACCTGCATATAGGTTTCTCAAGAGGCAGGTCAGGTGGTCTGGTATTCCCATCTCTTTAAGATTTTTCCACAGTTTATTGTGATCCATACAGTCAAAGACTTTGGCATAGTCAATAAAGCAGAAGTAGATGTTTTTCTGGGACTCTCTTGCTTTTTCAGTGATCCAGTGGATGTTGGCAATTTGATCTCTGGTTCCTCTGCTTTGTCTAAATCCAGCTTGAACATCTGGAATTACATAGTTCACAGACTGTTGAAGCCTGGTCTGGAGAATTTTGAGCATTACTTTGCTAGTGTGTAAGATTAGTGCAGTTGTGCGGTAGTTTGAACATTCTTTGGTATTGCCCTTCTTTGGTATTGAAATGAAAGCCTACCTTTTCCAGTCCTGTAGCCACCGCTGAGTTTTTCAAATTTAGTGACATATTGAGTGGAGCTGTTTCAGAGCATCATCTTTTAGGATTTGAAATAGCTCAACTGGAATTCCATTGCCTCCACTAGCATTGTTCATAGTGATGCTTCCTAAGTTCCACTTGACTTTGCATTCCAGGATGTCTGGCCCTAGGTGAGTGATCACACCATTGTGATTATCTGGGTCATGAAGATCTTTTTTGTATAGGTCTTGTATTCTTGCCATCTCTTTTTAATATCTTTGTTCTGTTAGGTCCATACCATTTCTGTCCTTTATTGTGCCCATCTTTGCATGAAATGTTCCCTTGGTATCTCTGATTTTCTTGAAGAAATCTCTAGCTTTTCCCATTTAATTGTTTTCCTCTATTACTTTGCACTGATCACTGACGAAGGCTTTCTTATCTCTACTTGCTATTCTTTGGAACTCTGCATTTATATGGATATATCTTTCCTTTCTCCTTTGCCTTCGTGTCTCTTCTTTTCTCAGCTATTTGTAAGCCTTCCTCAGACAACCATTTTGCCTTTTTGCATTTCTTTTTTTTGGGGGGATGGTTTGATTGCTGCCTCTTGTACAGTGTTACGAACCTCCGTCCATAGTTCTTCAGGCAATCTGTCTATGAGATCTAATCCCTTGAATCTATTTGTCACTTCCACTGTATAATTGTAAGGGATTTGATTTAGGTCATACCTGGATGGTCTAGTGGTTTTCCCTGCTTTCTTCAGTTTAAGTCTGAATTTTGCAATAAGGAGTTCATGATCTGAACCACAGTCAGCTTCTGGTCTTGTTTTGGCTGACTGTATAGAGCTTCTTCATCTTCAGGTGCAACACATATAATCAATACTATTTTGGTATTGACCATCTGGTGTTGTCCATGTGTAGAGTCATCTCTTGTGTTGTTGGAAGAGGGTATTTGCTATAACCAGTGCGTTCTCTTAGCAAAACTCTGTTAGCCTTTGTCCGGCTTCATTTAGTACTCCAAGGCCAAATTTGCCTGTTACTCCAGGTATCTCTTGACTTCCTACTTTTGCATTCTGTTCCCTATGATGATAAGGACACCTTTTAGGGTGTTAGTTCTAGAAGGTCTTGTAGGTCTTCATAGAACCATTCAACTTCAGCTTCTTCTGCATTTGTGCTTGGTGCATATACTTGGATTACTGTGATATTGAACGGTTTGACTTGGAAATGAACAGAGATCATTCTGTCTTTTTTGAGATTGCACCCAAGTACTGCATTTTGGACTCTTGTTGACTATGAAGGTTACTCCATTTCTTCTAAGGGATTCTTGCCCACAGTAGTAGATATAATGGTCATCTGAATTAAATTTGCCCATTCCAGTTCATTTTAGTTCACTGATTCCTAAAATGTCAATATTCACTCTTGCCATCTTCTGTTTGACCAGGTCCAATTTACCTTGATTCATGGACCTAACATTCCAGGTTCCTGTGCAATATTGTTCTTTACAGCATCAGACTTTACTTCCATCAACAGTCACATGTGCAACTGGGCGTTGTTTTCACTATGGCTGTGTCTGTTTATTCTTTCTGGAGTTACTTCTGTACTGTTCTCTAGTAGCTTATTGGGCACCTACTGATCTGGGGAGTTCATCTTTCAGTTCATATCTTTTTGCCTTTTCATGATGTTCATGGAGTTCTCAAGGCAAGAATACTGAAGTGATTCCCTTCTCCAGTGGACCACGTTTTTTCAGAACTCCCCACCATGACCCGTCCATCTTGGGTGGCCCTACACTGCATAGCTCCTAGTTTCATTGAGTTAGACAAGGCTGTGGTCCATGTGATCAGTTTGATTGGATTTCTGTGATTTTGGTTTTCATTCTGTCTGCCCTCTGACTGATAAGGTTAAGACACTTATGGAAATTTCCTGATGGGAGAGACTGACAGTGTGGAAAACTGGGTCTTGTTCTGATGGTTGAGGCCATTCTCAGTAAATCTTTAATTCAATTTTCTTTAGATGGGCAGGGCTATGTTCCTTCCCTGTTGTTTTACCTAAGGCCAAACCATGGTGGAGGTAATGAAGACAATTATAGGTGCCCTCCTTCGAAAGGTCCTGTGCATGCACTGCTGTACTCAGTGCTTCCAAAAATAAGCATATTGACCAATTATTAGCATTCCACTTATTCTGTAAACACAATATACAACTATGCACTATAAGTGTTTAATCAATATTTGATCATTGAGTAGCTGGCTCTAACATATAAATACCATCATTTTCTTTCTCTTACTTCCTCTGTTTTCCTTAATTTTGGACACATACATTTTCATATGTTATAGAAAAACAGAATGACAGAAAAGAAAGAATATAGGAATGGATCTTGAATTACAGTTCTGGAAGGGATTGTATAAAATGAGTCCAACATTTTGAATTTATGAAGAATGTAATATCCCAAGACACTAAGGGATGTGCCCCAGGTCACAGTTAGCTAATTGCAGAAACATTTCTAGAAAACACTAATCAGGTTACAAGGCTCCAAATCAATTTCTTTCTCTGTTGTATCAGCCTTTTGAATATGTTTAAGTTGGGCCAAGTCATTACTCATGTGCGTTCTCATCTTAGTATTGGTCATAGAGAAATTCTGTTAGATCTAGTTGGCCCCATGAGGGTAGCCACTTCAGGGTTACCCAGGTGACCCCTGGATAAAGTCTTAAATGACTTGCTGCACATTCCAGCTCAGTTCCATGGGCCCAATACTGATGGTTCTTCATCAGTGTGTTTTTAAGTTTTTGCCAAAATATAGGGTGAGTGAATTTCCCTCATGTCTCACAAGGGTGTTGCTAAACGACTTCCTCAGACCTACACTCTGTGATACTTTCCCATGAGTTGTTCCCAGTCCAGTGTCCAGAGTTAGCAGGTTTTTATTTCTTCGTTTGGTTGGATTGAGAAGGAATCTTCACTTTTTGACACCTTCAACTTTGTATATAAAAAACTACTGCAAGAACATCCTGTGCCTAGGTCTCTCCACCTGGAGGTTTACCTGTGGTTCTACTCCTGTGAGGATGGAGTGCCACCCCACCCCACCCTTCTTCTGCTCTGCTGCCAGTTACTTAGCTGATATACAAACCTGGTATTTTTTGATCTGCAGGATATATAGTTAGTATACCTGCAATATACATACATACATACATATATATATAGTTGGTATATAGTAGGTATATAGTTGTGGTGGGAGACTGTTGGCTCTTTTTCAAATAATATATTTCACTCTTTCTCATGGTATAATGTGCACAACCAGTATTTAAAATTTTGGTTCTGTTTGATCAGGCTGAAGTTAGTGTAAATCTTCTAAGTTTTGGTAATACCTTGATTTTCATTTCTTCTTTTCAGTGTTGTTCTGAAGTTTTTTGTTTTGCTTTTTCTTATGCTCCCAAGGTACTTTATTAAGAAGAAAGGAAAGGCTATATGAGAGGCTGATACAGTTATTAATATATTGTAAACTGGAAGCATTTATTATTTCTGATTTTATAATCATAAAACTCTCTAAATTACTTTCTATTTAATATGATACAGATTTCAAACATAATCAGAATGAGGGCAGACAGTATTAACTCTGAAGAGTAGATATAAAATGTGTGCATGAACAGAAAAATTCCATAAAATGCTTATCATGTTGGTTTAAAAACAAGTGTGGAATAAAGTAAAACTTCACCCAAACTGGTTGATTTTGAACCCCAAATGCTCCAAATAGGAAGTAAAATTTGTGAGTTTTTAATATATTCTCCTTTAAGCTTAAGAGTTGGAAATAGATTGTCAAGAAATGTAAAAATCATGCAGCACATTGTGTCTGATGCATAGCAGTAATCAATAAACATTATTTTCTCTCCCTTTGTTCCTTCTTTCCATTGGCATTCTTCCTTTTGTTCACCCCTTCTTTTCTTTTTGAATTTTGACTTATACTGAAGATGCAACCCTATAACCTAATAGCATGTGTCAATGTCTTTGTTAGTGGGAGACAGCCATGGTGCAATTCCACTTGTGTTTATTGTCTCAGATGAATAATACTAATTTTTTAAGATCTGTCTATCTACCCATGCATTTATCCATCCATCTGTCTCTTCTGAGGAATAAGTCTTTGGTTACTAATTTTTGAAAAAGTAATAGTGGGAAAGACTTCTTTTCAAATAGTCTTATATTTCCTAATGATGGCAGTTCAGTAGAAGAAAAATGCTAGAAGCAATACCACTAATTTCAAAAGAGTAGAATATAAATTATATATGATATCTCTTTATTAATACAAGAGTAATGACTGGAGAAGTATTTTTGCTATTTCTTTCCCATCTTTACCATTTTTCTCAGTACCTAAACTTTAAATATATAATTATTAAATCTAGTTTCAATATTTGACAAAATACTTTGAAAGAAGGTATTTAAAGCTCTATAGCTTGACTGCTGGTCTTTTATACACCCTGGGTGGCTAAAGCCAGCTGTATAGAAAGTTCTTCAGGTGTCTTGAAGAGCTATCAATGGACCATTAAATGGCCCTGTGGTGCCATAAAGCTATATTCCTAGCAACAGTTGACCCCTATCACCATGTTCTTCCCTGCCTGTCTTCTAAAATAACAGTTCGACAGCTTTATGTACCCATGTGTAGCCTGGTAATGGGATCTCAGGCAAGGTGTCAGGATCATGTTCAGCTCAGATATGTTGACCTGTGGTCAAACAATGGATAACGTGTCAGTCACAGGATTCATTTTCAATATGAGACTTTGTTCTAAACTGTGACACATTTTGGTATATGTCACTTTTGTGTAAATCTTCAGGTGAAATCATAATTTTGAGGAAAAGATACAGGTAAATGTATTTGGGGTCCTTTCTGTTTTTCTTTTCTTAATGTGTGTGCCCCTGTCAACTGCCAGTCAAGTTCATGGAATTCACTTCATGCATATCTTTGGGAATGCTTTATGGTCATTAGAGTCAAATGGGAAAGATGGCAAACAAAGCACAGATAATGACAACTAAAGGCAGCATGCTAGGTGAATGTGGTGATGCACAATTTATTGCTTTGAAAGATGGGTAATATACAGATAGGTCAAATAGATAGGTTAGGTGATGGTGGGCAAAAGGGTTTTAGGCTTGATGTGGAGGACCGAATTCTCGAGAAGAGTAGAAACTCACACAAAATAGTATTTAAGGAAGATTGATAAAACAGTGGGCCATCAAGAGCCTGAAATAGAATTATGATTAGAGACGAGAGACTATAAAACTATATTTGCCTACATGTAATGACATGGGCTCCAAAATCACTGCAGATGGTGACCGCAGCCATTAAATTAAAAGATGCTTACTCCTTGGAAGGAAAATTATGACCAACCTAGATAGCATATTGAAAAGCAGAGAAATTACTTTGCCAACAAAGGTCCGTCTAGTCAAGGCTATGGTTTTTCCTGTGGTCATGTATGGATGTGAGAGTTGGACTGTGAAGAAAGCTGAGCACTGAAGAATTGATACTTTTGAACTGTGGTATTGGAGAAGGCTCTTGAGAGTCCCTTGGACTGCAAGGAGATCCAACCAGTGCATTCTGAAGGAGATCAGCCCTGGGATTTCTTTGGAAGGAATGATGCTAAAGCTGAAACTCCAGTACTTTGGCCACCTCATGTGAAGAGTTGACTCATTGGAAAAGACTCTGATGCTGGGAGGGATTGGGGGCAGGAGGAGAAGGGGACGACAGAGGATGAAATGGCTGGATGGCATCACTGACTCGATGGACGTGAGTCTGAGTGAACTCTGGGAGTTGGTGATGGACAGGAAAGCCTGGTGTGCTGCAGTTCATGGGGTTGCAAAGAGTCGGACATGACTGAGCGACTGAACTGAACTGAACTGAACTGAATGACATGGGAGCCATAGGGTGCAGAAGAAAGGTGATAGCCCAAAAAGAAAGAGGCAGATTCAAAAAAAATTTTGTGAAGGATCGTTAAAATTCAGATGCGAGGCATAAGTGGCTAAATGAAAGGATGATAGAAGGAGGAATCTAAAAATTAGTTCTGCTGGAATGTGTATCCCTAAATTTTTCTCTTTACATTATATTTTCATAAAATAGTCAACGATCTTAACTTATCTTTCCAAATACATGGCACTAACATCTAAAAGGTTACAGCAAATATACTAATAATGGAGAGAAATAAAGAAGTAATTGAGATTGGAAATGGTGAAAAGAGAATGATGGGAAAGCAGGAATAGATATTGCCCCCCTATAGTCTTGAGAGATAAAAAGAAACTGCCAAGTACACTGAGGCTTTGATATTGCATCCCTATGTCCATGAGTGTGAAGAGCCAAGCTGGAGCCAGGTCAGAAGTTGCTGATGAGTTCTTACCTGGTTTAGAGTCATCACTGCAGCCCTAAAGCTCTGTAACCCTACATTGCTAGAGAGGTGGTTGGAGAAATACCATAGCAAGGTCTTCCTTTAATAGCACACATTTCTTGTTTCCTCTGTGCCAGGCAGTCTTCATAGATCTTTATGTGTTTTCATTTGGTCATCACAGTACTTCTCTGTGGTCAGTATCCTTATTATCCCCTATTTTGTAGGCAAAGAATCTGAGACCCAGTGAAGTTAAATACTTGATTTCTGTTACAAAGCTGATGAATGTTAGATATGAATTAAAACTCTGACAATTATCCTGAGTTAAATGAACCAGTGCTGCTCACCCGAAGCTTTTTCTACAGCAAATATCAAAAGCACACTGAATTACTAAGGACCCCATTAAAATCAGAATGTGAGAGTCAATGAAGTGCAATCGTTGGATTTCACATTTGTATTAGATAATACTGATACTTACCCTTTTTTGTGTTTTCCCCTAATATCTGTTTTACTTATTTCTCTTGGCTTACCTTTCTTTTTCTCCTTTACCTTTGCTTCTCTTATTTTCTCAGTTATTTGTAAGGCCTCAGACAACCATTTTGCCCTTTTGCATTTCTTTTTCTTGGGGATGGTCTTGATCCCTGCCTCCTTTACAGTATCAAAAACCTAGGAGAAAAGGAAAGATATACCCATTTGAATGAAGAGTTCCAATGGCAAGGAGAATAAGAAAGCCTTCCTCAGTGATCAATGCAAAGAAATAGAGGAAAACAATAGAATGGGAAAGACTAGAGATCTCTCCAAGAAAATTAGAGATACCAAGGGGATATTTCATGTAAAGATGAGCAAAATAAAGGACAGAAATGGTATATACCTAACAGAAGCAGAAGATATTAAGAAGAGGTGGCATGAATACACAGAAGAACTATACAAAAAAGGTCTTCATGACCCAGATAACCACGATGGTGTGATCACTCACCTAGAGCCAGACATTCTACAATGCAAAGTCAAGTGGGCCTTAGGAAGCATCACTACGAACAAAGTTAGTGGAGGTGATAGAATTCCAGTTGAGCTATTTCAAATCCTAAAAGATGACGCTGTGAAAGCGCTGTGCTCAATATTCCAGTAAATTTGGAAAATTTTGAAAACTGTACAATTGCCCTCCCTCATCTCACACGTTAGCAAAGTAATGCTCAAAATCCTCCAAGCCAGGCTTCAACAGTCTGTGAACCGTGAACTTCCAGATGTTCAAGCTGGTTTACGAAAGTCAGAGGAACAAGAGATCAAATTCCCAACATCCATCGGATCATTGAAAATGCAAGAGAGTTCCAGAAAAACATCTCTTTTGGCTTTATTGACTATGCCAAAGCCTTTGACTGTGTGGCTCACAACAAATTGTGGAAAATTCTTAAAAGAAATGGTAATACCTTACCTAAGAAGTAAGTCCACCTTACCTGCCTCCTGAGAAATCTGTATGTAGGTCAAGAAGCAGCAGTTAGAACCAGACATGGAACAGCAGACTGGTTCCAAATTAGGAAAGGAGTATGTCAAGGCTGTATATTGTCACCCTACTTATTTAACTTATATGCAGAGTACATCATTCAAAATGCTGGGCTGGATGAAGCACAAGCTAGAATGAAGATTGCTGGAAGAAATATCAATGACCTCAGATATGCAGTTGACACCACCTTTATGGCAGAAAGCGAAGAAGAACTAAAGAGCCTCTTGATGAAAGTGAAAGAGGAGAGTGAAAAAGTTGGCTTAAAACTTAACATTCAAAAAACTAAGATCATGGCATCTGGCCCCATCACTTCATGGCAAATAGATGGGGAAATAATGAAAACAGTGAGAGACTTTTTTCGGGGGGTGGGGGGGGGCGGGCTCCAAATCACTGCAGCCATGAAATTAAAAGATGCTTACTCCTTGGATGAAAAGCTATGGCAAACGTAGACAGCATATTCAAAAGCAGAGACATTACTTGTCAACAAAGGTCTTTCTAGTCAAAGCTATGGTTTTTCCAGTAGTCATGTAAGGATGTGAGAGTCAGACCATAAAGAAGGCTGAGCACAAAAGAATTGATGCTTTTGAACCTTGGTGTTGGAGAAGAATCTTGAGAGTCCCTTGGACTGCAAGGAGATCAAGCCAGTCGATCCTAAAGGAAATCAGTCCTGAATATTCATTGGAAGGACTGATGCTGAAGCTGAAGCTCCAATACTTTGGCCACCTGATGTGAAAAACTGACTCGCTGGAAAAGACGCTGATGGTGGGAAAGATTGAAGGCAGGAGGAGAAAGGGATGACAGAGAATGAGATGGTTGGATGAATCACCGACTTGATGGACATGAGTTTGAGCAAGCTCTGGGAGCTGCTGATGGACAAGGAAGTCTGGTGTGCTGCAGTCCAAAGAGTCAGACATTATTGAGTGACAGAACTGAACTGAACCTGGCTTACCTGTATCCATCTATGGACCTTGGGCTGTCCATGTCCTGGGATTGGTTTCTAAGTTGGTGAGAAGCAGGAATACAAAGCATCCTGGCTGAGGACTAAAGCATCAATAGCTTATTGTGACTGCAGTTTTTATTTCTAGACTGGCTCCCTGCTTCCTAGGAGGCTCAGTGGTAAAGAATCTGCCTGCAACGCAAAGACACAAGAGACACAGTTTTCCATCCCTGCATGGGAAAGATCCCCTGGAGACAGAAATGGCGACCCATGCCAGTATTCTTGCCTGGAGAATCCCATGGACAGAGGAGTCTGGTAGGCTACAGTCTGCAGCATCACAAAGAGTTGGACGTGACTTGGTGACTAAGCACACAGGCACACAGACTAGCTTCCTAACTTCTTGTATCCTGTTTCTGGATAGACTAAATTCCTGATACTTAATGTGTCACCTGTGGACTAGCAGCATTGGTATTACCTGGGAACTTGTTAGAAGTGCAAAATTTCAGATCCCATGCCAGGAATGTAGAATCAGAATCTGCATTTTAATAAGATTGCCAGGCAGTGTATATGTACATTCATGTTTGAGAGGCACTGATCTAAGTGGTTTTTATTTCTTCCTAACATGTCAGTATAGTATCTGATTTCAAATGTGATTTCTGACCCACCAGGTAAACTGTTTCTGGCACCTGGGATCTGTTGGTTTATAGATAATCTACCTTGTTGTTCAGTCACTCAGTTGAGTCCAACTCTATGCAACCCCATGGACTGCAGCACGCCAGGCTTCCCTGTCCTTCACCATCTCCCAGAGCTTGCTCAAACTCATGTCCATTGGGTCAGTGATGCCATCCAGCCATCTCATCCTCTGTCATCCTCTTCTCCTCCTGCCTTCAATCTTTCTCATCATCAGAGTCTTTTCTAATGAGTCAGCTCTTCACATTAGGTGGCCAAAGTATTGAAGCTTCAACTTCAGCATCAGTCCATCCAATGAATATTCAGGGTTGATTTCCTTTAGGATTGACTGGTTTGATATCTTTGGAGTCTATGGGCCTCTTGAGTCTTCTCCAGCACCACAGTTCAAAAGTATCAATTCTTTTGTAATCAGCCTTCTTTATGGTGCAACTCTCACATCCTAGTTTCTCAAATACATTCCTGTCCAGACTTTTAAAATGTGCATATTTCTCAAAATTTCCATTCCTAATTTCTTATTCTGTCTCCTCTGTGGTCTTCTGTCTGCTCTGTGGTCTTCAGCAGAAGATATATAAATATCTATCTATAACTATATATATCTCATATTAGATAAATATCTATATCTATATATATCTCATATATATGTAATATGTATGTTGATATATATAAATATACATATACACATACAGACAGACAGATCATATATCTGTAAGTTATGTAGTATTTCCCTTTAAGGTGTTACTTTTTTGTGTCCAGCAGTTGCATAACACTTTGCTCAGCAGGTGAAATTCATAAGCACCACAGTAGTCTTTTATGAATGATGGGACTTCCCTGGTGGCTCAGACTATAAAGAATCTGCCTGCAATGCAGGAGACTTGGATTCAGTTCCTGGGTTGGAAAGATCCTGTGGAGAGGGAATGCAATCTGAAATCCTGCACTTCTAACAAGTTCCAAGGTAATGCCAATGCTCCAGTATTCTTGCCTGGAGAATACACAGAACTATACAAAAAAGGTCTTAATGACCCAGATAACCATGATGGCGTGGTCACTTATCTAGAGTCAGACATCCTGGGGTGTCAAGTCAAGTGGGCCTTTGGAAGCATTACTACAAACAAAGCTAGTGGAGGTGATGGACTTCCAGCTGAGCTGTATGAAATCCAGCAGTGACCACAGGACTGGAAAATGTTGGTTTTTATTCCAATCCCAAAGAAGGGCAATGCCAAAGAATGTTCAAACTGCCATATAATTTCTCTCATTTCCCATGCTAGCAAGGTAATGCTCAAAATCTTTCAAGTTAGGCTTTAGCAGTATGGGAACCAAGAACTTCCAAATGTACAAGCTGGCTTTAGAAAAGGCAGAGGAACCAGAGATAAAAATTGCCAACATTTGTTGCATCATAGAGAAAACAAAGGAATTCCAGAAAAATATCTGTTTCTATTTCATTGACTATGCTAAAGCCTTTGCATATATCACAGCAAACTTAAAAATTCTTAAAGAGATGGGAATACCAGATCACCTTACCTGCCTCCTGAAAAACCTGTATGTGGGTCAAGAAGCAACAGTTAGAACCTTACAGGGACCAATAGACTGGTTCAAAATTGGGAAGGGAGTACATCAAGACTGTATATTGTCACCCTGCTCATTTAACTTAAATGCAAAGTACATCATGCAAAATGCTGGGCTGGTTTGACAAAATTCAACACCCACTTACGATAAAAACTCTCCAGAAAGCAGGAATAGAAGGAACATACCTCAACATAATAAAAGCTGTATATGATAAACCCACAGCAAACATTGTCCTCAATGGTGAAAAATTGAAAGCATTTCCCCTTAAAGTTAGGAACAAGACAAGGGTGCCCACTCTCACCACTAGTATTCAACATAGTTTTGGAAGTTTTATCCACAGAAATCAGAGAAGAAAAAGAAATAAAAGGAATCCAGATTGGGAAAGAAGAAGTAAAACTCTCACTGTTTGCAGATGACATGATCCTCTATATAGAAAATCTGAAAGAATCCACCAGAAAATTACTAGAGCTAATAAATGAATGTAGTAAAGTTGCAGGATATAAAATTAACACACAGAAATCCCTTGCATTCCTATATACTAACAATGAGAAAACAGAAAGAGAAATTAAGGAAACAATTCCATTCACCATTACAATGAAAAGAATAAAATACTTAGGAATAAATTTACCTAAAGAAACAAAAGACCTATTTATAGAAAACTATAAAACACTGATGAAAAAATCAAAGATGACACAAATAGATGGAGAAATATACCATGTTCATGGATTGGAAGAATCATTATAGTGAAAATGAGTATACTACCCAAAAGCAATTTATAGATTCAATGCAATCCCTGTCAAGCTGCCAACAGTAATTTTCAGAGAACTAGAACAAATAATTTTACAATATGTATGGAAATACAAAAAAACCTTGAATAGACAAAGCAATCTTGAGAAAGAAGAATGGACCTGGAAGAATCAACCTGCTTGACTTCAGACTATACTACAAAGCCACAGTCATCAAGACAGTATGGTACTGGAACAAAGACAGAAATACAGATCAATGGAACAAAATAGAGAGCCCAGAGATAAATCCACGCACCTATGGACACCTTATCTTTGACAAAGGAGGCAAGAACATACAGTGGAGAAAAGACAATCTCTTTAACAAGTGGTGCTGGGAAAACTGGTCAACCACTTGTAAAAGAATGAAACTAGAACACTTTCTAACACCATACACACAAAAAAACTCAAAATGGATTAAAGATCTAAACATAAGACCAGAAATTATAAAACTCCTAGAGGAAAACATAGGCAAAACACTCTCTGACATAAACCACAGCAGGATCCTCTATGACCCACCTCCTGGAGTAATGGAAATAAAAGCAAAAATAAACAAATGGGACCTAATTAAACTTAAAAGCTTTTGCACAGCAAAGGAAACTATAAGCAAGATGAAAAGATAACCTTCAGAATAGGAGAAAATAATAGCAAATGAAGGAACTGACAAAGAATTAATCTCAAAAATATACAAGCAGCTCTTGCAGCTGAATTCCAGAAAAATATAAACCATCCAATCAATGATGGGCTAAAGAACTAAACAGACACTTCTCCAAAAACATACAGATGGCTAACAAACACATGAAAAGATGCTCAACATCACTCATTATCAGAGAAATGCAAATCAAAACCACAATGAGGTACCATCTCATGCCAGTCAGAATGGTGGGTATCAAAAAGTCTACAAACAATAAATGCTGGAGAGGGTGCGAGAAAAAGGAACCCTCTTAAACTGTTGGTGGGAATGCAAACTAGTACAGCCACTATGGAAAACAGTGTGGCGATTCCTTAAAAAACGAAATAGAACTGCTGTATGACCCAGCAGTCTCACTGCTGTGCATACACACTGAGGAAACCAGAATTTAAAGAGACACGTGTACCCCAATTTTCATTGCAGCATTGTTTACAATAGCCAGAATATGGAAGCAACCTAGATGCCCATTTGCAGACGAATGGATGAAAAAGCTGTGGTACATATACACAATGGAATATTGCTCAGCCATTAAAAAGAATGCATTTGAATCAGTTCTAATGAGGTGGATGAAACTGGAGCCTATTATACAGAGTGAAGTAAGTCAGAAAGAAAAACACCAATAGAGTATCAGTTCAGTTCATTTCAGTCAATCAGTCATGTCCAACTCTTTGCAACCCCATGAAACGCAGCACGCCAGGCCTCCCTGTCCATCACCAACTCCCAGAGTCCACCCAAACCCATGTCCATTGAGTCGGTGATGCCATCCAACCATCTTATCCTCTGTCATCCCCTTCTCCTCCTGCCCTCAATCTTTCTCAGCATAAGGGTCTTTTCCAGTGAGTCAGCTCTTCGCATGAGGTGGCCAAAGTATTGGAGTTTTAGCTTTAGCATCAGTCCTTCCAATGAATACCCAGGACTGATCTCCTTTAGGATGGACTGGTTGGATCTCCTTGCAGTCCAAGGGACTCTCAAGAGTCTTCTCCAACACCACAGTTCAAAAGCATCAATTCTTCGGTGCTCAGCTTTCTTCACCATCCAACTCTCACATCCATACATGACCACTGGAAAAACTGTAGCCTTGACTAGATGGACCTTTGTTGACAAAGTAATGTCTCTGCTTTTTACTATGTGGTCTAGGTTGGTCATAACTTTCCTTCCAAGGAGTAAGCGTCTTTTAATTTCATGGCTGCAGTCACCATCTGCAGTAATTTTGGAGCCCAGAAAAATAAAGTCAGCCACTGTTTCCCCATCTATTTCCCATGAAGTGATGGGACCAGATGCCATGATCTTAGTTTTCTGAATGTTGAGCTTTAAGCCAACTTTTTCACTCTTCTCTTTCACTTTCATCAAGAGGTTCTTTAGTTCTTCACTTTCTGCCATAAGGGTGGTCTCATCTGCATATCTAAGGTTATTGATATTTCTCCCTGCAATCTTGATTCCAGCTTGTGCTTCCTCCAGCCCAGCATTTCTCATGATACTAACGCATATATATGGAATTTAGAACGATGGTAACGATGACCCTATATGTGAGACAGCAAAAGAGACACAGATGTAAAAGAACAGTTTTTGGACTCTGTGGGAGAAGGCGAGGGTGGGATGATTTGAGAGGGTAACATTGAAATATGTATATTATCATATGTGAAGTGGATCGCCGATCTAGGTTTGATGCGTGAGACAGGGTGCTCAGGGCTGGTGCACTGGGATAACCCTGAGGGATGGGATGGGAGGGAGGTGGGAGGCGGGTTCTGGATGGGGAACACATGTGCGCCCGTGGCTGATTCATGTCGATGTATGGCAAAAGCCACCACAATATTGTAAAGTAATTAGCTTCCAATTAAAATAAATAAAACAAGAACAAACAAAAAATGCCGAGCTGGATGAAGCATAAGCTGGAATCAAGACTGCCGGGAGCAATATAAATAACCTCACATATGAAGATGATACCACTTAATGGCAAGAAGTGAAGAGGAACTAAAGAACCTCTTGATGAGGGTGAAAGAAGAGAGTGAGAAAATTGGCTTAAAGTTAAGCTTTCAAAAAGCGAAAATCATGCCATCTGGTCCCATCCCTTCATGGCAAATAAAAGGGGAAAAAGTGGAAGCAGTGACAGATTTTATTTTCCTGGGCTCCAAAATTACTGTGAATGGTGACTGCTGTCATAAAATTAAAAGACGCTTGCTCCTTAGAAGGAAAGCTATGACCAGTCTAGACAGCGTATTAAAAATCAGAGACGTGTCTTTGTCGACAGAGGTCCATTTAGTCAAAGCTATTATTTTTCCAGTAGTCATGTATGGATATGAGAGATGGACCACAAAAAAGGCTGAGTGCTGAAGAATTAATGCTTTCAAATTGTGGTGCTGGAGAAGACTCTTGAGATTCCCTCAAACTGCAAAGAGATCAAACCAGTCAATCCTGAAGGAAATCAACACCAGATATTCACTAGAAGGACTGATGCTGAAGCAGAAGAAGCTGCAGTACTTTAGCCATCTGATGCAAAGAGCTGATTCACTGGAAAAGACCCTGATGCTAGGAAAGATTAAAGGCAAAAGAAGAAGGTGGCGGAGGCTGAGATGGTTAGATAACATCACCGACTCAATGGACATGAATTTGAGCAAACTCTGGGAGATACTGTTGCAGGTCATGGTGTTGCAGAGAGTCGGGCACGAGTTAGTGACTGAACAACAATCGATGATGAGGACAAGATGACGTAATTGTTTTCTTTATATGATAGAAGCTGAAAACACAAATGCCTTCTGTTTTAACCACATGCTATCAGTTTTACAGACTTGTAGGCACAGCTAAGTCAGCTTTTTGAGCACACCTAGGCCCTCTTCATCCTCATCTTGCCCAAAGGAAACTTTGAGAATTTCAACAAACAAGAAATAAAAAGCAGATGAGATGATTTGGGTTAATTTAAAAAACAAATGAAGATATAAGAAGCTTTTCGGAGAGAGAACCTGCCAGTGTCAGGGGAGGGGACCAAGTGAACAATAAAAGAGTGGAGGATGGGACCCTCGATGCACAGAGGAAATGCTTCCCTGAAAACCAGTGCTGAAGATGAGAAAATGGAGATCATTTCAGGCAGGAGACCTTTAAGTTTAGGCTCTTTCTTCCCTGCCTTCTGTTCTAATGAGTTTGTATTAACAGGTTAGTGATGGAAGATGAGGCCAGGGCTCTGGACTCCTGTTGTTGCATATCTTTACTTCAGCACTCTCACAGAGTGCACATAATCCTCAAAGAAATAGAAAGACATTCCCCACCCCCGCACTCCTTGCCAAATTTCAACATAATTACTTCTTTCCCATAGAAGAAAAGAACTTACCAAATATGTAAGTAGTTCTAAAGAAGTAGATTAGGCATTTAGGTGTGTGATTTTAAAATATCAAGTCAAATCCAGTTGTAATGAAGATCACAAAAATATTGGTATAACAGAATTCTTCAGCCCTCAGCTGGACTCATTCCTCCTTCACTCAGTTGTCTCAGTTTCTACTGATGTGTTTTTAAAAGCTCCATATACATGTTTATATATGGAGTGAGACAGAGAGACACAGATATACACTTTATGATCTACCTGTTGAACACTGACCTTGTTTTGAGCCCACACTTTGAATTTCCCACTGTCTCTGGGGTAGTTTGCATGTGTCATTCCCACTCAGATGTGGTATTGCTAAGAAGTGATAACCATGATCCTTCTCCACCAACCAGTTTTCTTTTTGAAGTTCCATATCATCTCACTACTGCTACCATTTTCCTGGGCCTTAGCATCAGGCTTCCTTCCCACTATTTTTAACCACCTTAGGCATGGTAGTTGATAGAATCTGCTACTTTGTTTTTCTTTGTTCAAGATGGTATATCCCTTTTCTCCACACCTCCACTGTTGTCCACACATGCAGTCACTGCATCTCTGTATTAAGGTGGAAACTTTCTACCTGGGTTTTCTGCCCGCAGAAATGTTTGCTTTTCAGTCTATTTTGGGTCACGTTAATCTTTTAAAGAAATAGGAATCTTAAAAAAAATCTTTGACTTTTCCTATATTCAAATACCTTCAATTATCTCTATATAGTACTAACAGAATAAAATCCAAGTTCTTAAGCCAATAACAAGAAATTTCTATGATCTTAGTTTTTTTTTTTCCTACCTTGTGTTCTTTTTTGCTAGTTTTTTTTTTTTTTTTTTTTCCCTATTCTCTGCCCTTCAAAACAGAGTAAACTGCTTTCTCTTTTTAGCTGTCTTGTAATAGCTAATCATTTCAACTTTGTGGAGTTGACTTAATACCAGTCAAACTTCAGTCAAAACTGATGATCCTGTAATCCGTGGGTTTAATGCCCATCTGAAAACTATCTGGAACTATCACCTGCTAATACAGTACTGACAGTTACTTTATATCTGATTGCATAGACAGTGTGAATTGCTAACAAAATTCTCATACTCCTGGGTTGTAGGGCATTAATTTCCAGTAAGAAAATTTTATTCCGTGTAGGATTTTGCTTGAGCCTCATGCTTCCTTTTTGCACTTGGATTTGATAATGACAGTATTGTCAAAGACATTTCCACAAAGTTCAGGAACCCCATGGGTTGAAGAGGAAATTAACTGCATTATCACTGTACCCTATATGCACTTTCCTGCTCATTTGCTACTGCACTGTCCTGACTGTTGGGACAGTTGAGACCTTGGATTTGAGGGCCTGGAGGAATTTTTACCTGAGATCAACATTAGCCTTTGGCTTATTTTCATTACATACAACATAGAGATTGAGAGTGTTTTCTGGTCCAAGGTTCATAGTCTCCTTTAATTCCAGGTGTTTTTTTCCATTTGGAAAAAGAGCTTCCAAATTTTATCAAAAAGTTATCAAAGAACTATAGAGCAACTCATGTTTTTGTATGTGAGTAAAGGCTTTTAAAGATATACACTGGGGATTTCCTTGGTGGTACAGTGGTTAAGAGTCTGCCTGCTAATTCTGGAGACACAGGTTTGACCCCTGGTCAGGAAAGTGAGACCCCACATGCCTCATAGTGTAGCAAAAAAAAAAAAAAAAAAGATATACTCTGGGGTGAAATAAATGCCTCTCCCTTTAATAACAAACAAAACAACAAAAGCATAATCTGGATCAATGCAAAAGTGACTCAGAAAAATAAAGGAAGGGTGTCACAACTATTAAAAAGGGATGTTCTAAATCAGAGAGGGAAATTAATTCATAAAACATGACAGATGAACTGCAAAGTGAATCTCAGCAATTAGGTTCTGATGTTAATAATTGAACCCACTGATTTTCTCTATGGCCTCTTCCATGCCTTCCTTCTTTCTTCTTGCCTTTCTTCCTTCCTTCTCTTCTTAAAAAAAGTCTTCTGGTCTGTCTGAATGTTTCTTCTTCTTTCTTCTATCCCTGTTGAAACATATATTTTATGGTTGCTGGGTTTAGAGTTTTTGTACTCTTTTTTAGTTTGAAAAATGGATGACGACTTTATTTTGGAATGTGTGTCTTTTTTTTTTGCGGCTCTGGGGTCTTTGTCGCACCATGTTGTAGTTGTTGTTGTTCAGTCGCTCGGTTGTGTCTGACTCTTTGAGATCTCATGGGCTGCAACACACCAGGCTCCCCTGTCCTTCAACACCTCCCTGAGTTTGCTCAAACTCATGTCCATTGAATTGGTGATATCATCCATCTACCTCATCCTCTGTCATCCCCTTCTCCTCCCGCCTTCAATCTTTCCCAGCATCAGGGTCTTTTCCGATGAGTCAGTTCTTTGCATCAGGTGGCCAGAGTATTGGAGTTTCAGCTTCAGCATCAGTCCTTCCAGTGAGTGTTCAGGAATGATTTTCTTTAGGGTTGATTGGTTTGATTTCCTTGCTTTCCAAGGGACTCTCAGGAGTCTTTTCCAACACCACAATTCAAAAGCATCAATTCTTTTGTGCTCAGCCTTCTTTATGGTCCAACTCTCACATCCATACATGACTACTGGAAAAACTATAGCTTTGACAATACAGACCTTTGTCGATAAAGTAATGTCTCTGTTTTTTAAAATGCTGTCTAGGTTGGTCATAGCTTTTCTTCCAAGGAGCAAGCATCTTTTAATTTCATGGCTGCAGTCACCATCTGCAGTGATTTTGGAGTCCAAGAAAATAAAATCTGTCACTGTTTCTACTTTTTCCCCATCTATTTGCCATGAAGTGATGGGGCTGAATGCCAGGAACTTACTTTTTTGAATGTTGAGTTTTAAGCCAGCTTTTTCACTCTTCTCTTTCAGTTTCATCAAGAGGCTCTTTAGTTCCTCTTCATGTTCTGCCATAAAGGTGGTGTCATCTGCATATTTGAAGTTATTGATATTTCTCCTAGCAGTCTTGATTCCAGCTTGTGCTTCATCTAGCTCTGCATTTAGCATAATGTACTGTGGATATAAGTTAAACAAGCAGGGTGACAACATACAGCCTTTATGTACACCTTTCCCAATTTTGAACCAGTCTATTGTTCCTTGTCCAGTTCTAACAGTTGCTTCTTGACTTGCATACAGGTTTCTCAGAAGGCAGGTCAGGTGGGAATACCAGGTGGTGTGGTATTCCCATGTCTTTCAGAATTTTCCACAGTTTGTTGTTATCCACACAAAAGCTTTAGTGTAGTTAATGAAGCAGAAGTAGATGTTTTCCTGCAAATGTTGTTGCAGCATGCAGGTTCTTGTGGTGCATAGGCCTTTTCTAGTTGCATCGAGTGGGGGTCTCTAGTTGTGGCACATGGACTTAATTGCCCTGTAGCATGTGGGATCTTAGTTTCCTGACCAAGGATCAAACCTGCATTCCCTGCATTGGAAGGCAGATTTTTAACTACTGGACCACAAGGGAAGTCCTGGAATGGAATCTTTAATATCTGTGTTTCTGAAAGAAATAAACCTTCACATTAATTTTATTTCAGTAAAAGGAATACATAAAGAGATCAGCAGTATTTAAAATATAAAGAGGAAAAGAGCAATGGGGATAAAAGGAACAATACAGAGGAAAATGAAGGAGGCTGGATGAAAGAACAGAAATGAAGAGACTATGAAATGGGCAGGGTCAGAAGGATTGGAGAGAAAGTTTAGGTGGTGATGGGATGATGTGAAAAGATGGATTAATAAGATTAGAGAAGGTTCAGGTTCAAATTTGGTGATTGTTGTTGTTCTGTTGTTGTTCCTCCACTTGTTGGGGGTTATAGTTCTCTAAGGAGCTCAAAGATAATTTTATGTGTATCCCTTGAGGCAGAACCAGGATCCTTCCCCAAGGCTGCACTATTGTTTCTTGGCTGCTCCTTCCTTGCCTCTGTGTTTCCTCCCTTCCCAAATTAGCAACTGTTTGAGAGGCTTCCCTGTCCAAGAGCCTGACATGATCCTGCTCTGTTTCAAGAGTATAGATCTAGCTTTTGTGCATGTGCTGTGTGCATACTCAGTCATGTCTCTCTCTTTGCAACCCCATGGACTGTAGGCTTCCAGGCTCCTCTGTCCATGGAGTTTTCCAGACAAGAATACAGGAATGGGTTTCCATTTCCTACTCCAAGATCCAGCTTTTAATTCTTCTAATTTAGCACTTTTTACATTATCTAAAATCATTTAAAATACAGTGTTAGATAAAAAGAAGCACCTTGAAATCAAGTCTTTTAATTACTTACACCTCTGGTTATTTAAATCATTAAAACTGAGCTGTGTTAGTGTTGGAGAAAGTGAAAGTATTAGTTGCTTAGTTGTGTCTGACTCTTTACAACCCCATGGACTGTAGCCCACCAGGCTTCTCTGTTCATGAGATTCTCCAGGCAAGAATACTGGAGTGGATTGCCATTCCTTTCTCCAGGGAATCTTCCCGACCCAAGGATTGAACCCGGGTCTTCTGATTATAGGCAGATTCTTTACCATCTGAGCCAGGAGGGAAGAAGCCAATTCTGACTCCATGTTGGCAACTGTTTTATTGACTTGCTTTTTAGTGCTTTTGTTATTACAGTCATACATAATAGCCTGCCTCAGAAACACTGCCCCGTGCCTAACTGCAAACCCAAAGAGGCTTTGTTCAGCTCATAGAGAAATTGTCTGACCCTGCCTACTTGTGAATAGCTAAAACGAAAAGAGATAAGATATAAAGGAGTCATATAGGCCCCATGATTACCTTAAAGATATTTAGGAGAATGAATTTATGGTTTTGAATAAGATGAGATTCAGTTCAGTCCCTCAGTCATGTCTGACTTTTTGGACCCCATGGACTGCAGCACATCAGGCTTCCTTGTCCATCACCAACACCTGGAGCTTGCTCATACTCATGTCCATCAAGTCGGTGATGCCATCCAATCATCTCATTCTCTGTCTTCCTCTTCCCCTCCTGCCTTCGATCTTTCCCAGCATCAGGGTCTTTTTTAGTGAGTCACTTCTTCATATCAGGTGGCCAAAATATTGGAACTTCAGCTTCAGCATCAGTCCTACCAATGCATATTCAGGAATGATTTCCCTGGGGATTGACTGGTTTGATCTCCTTGCTGTCCAAGGGACTCTCAAGACTCTTCTCCAGCACTACAATTCAAAAGCATCAATTCTTTGGTACTCTTTATGGTACAACTCTAACATCCATACATGATTACTGGAAATACCATAGCTTTGACAATACTGACCTTTGTCAGTAAAGTAATGTCTCTGCTTTTTAATACGCTGTCTAGGTTGGTCATAGTTTTTCTTTGAAGGAGCAAGACTCTTTTAATTTCATGGCTGCAGTCACCATCTGCAGTGATTTTGGAGCCCAATAAAAATAAGATCTGTCACTGTTTCCATTGTTTTCCCATCTATTTGTCATGAAATGATGGGACTGGATGCCATGATCTTAGATTTTGAATGTTGAATTTTAAGCCAGCTTTTTTAATCCCCTCTTTCACTTTCATCCAGAGGCTCTTTAATTCTTCTTCACTTTCTGCCATAAGGGTGGTGTCATCTGCATATCTAAGGTCATTGATATTTCTCCCGGCAATCTTGATTCCAGTTTGTGCTTCATCCAGCCCATCATTTCTCATGAGTAGTCTGCATATAACTGAAATAAGCTGGGTGACAATATACAACTATACCACCTTGATGTACTCCTTTCCCAGTTTGGAACCACTCTGTTGTTCCATGTCTGGTTCTAATGATTGCTTCTTGACCTGCATATAGATTTCTCAGGAGGCAGGTAAGGTGGTTTGGTATTCCCATCTCTTTAAGAATTTTCCAATTTGTTGTGATCCACACAATCAAAGGCTTTAGCGTAGTCAATGAAGCAGTAGAAGTTTTTCTGGAATTCTCTTGCTTTTTTCCTATGATCCAATGGATGTTTGGAATTTGGTCTCTGATTCCTCTCCTTTTTCTAAATCCAGCTTGAACATCTGGAAGTTCTCAGTTTGTGTACTGTTGGCTAACTTGGAGACTTTTGAGCATTACTTTGCTAGCATGTGAGATGAGTGCAATTGTGCAGTAATTTGTACCTTCTTTGGCATTGCCTTTCTTTGGGATTGGAATGAAAACTGACCTCTTCCAGTCCTGTGGCCACTGCTGGCATATTGAGTGAAGCACTTTTATAGCATCATCTTTTAGGATTTGAAATAGGTCAGCTGGAATTCCATTGCCTCCACTGGCTTTGTTGGTAGTGATGCCTCCTAAGGGCCACTTGACTTCATACTCTGGATGTCTGGCTCTAGGTGAGTGATCACACCTTCATGCTTATCTGGGTCGTTAAAATCTTTCTTGTATTGTTCTTCTGTGTGTTCTTGCCACCTCTTCTTAACATCTCTGCTTCTGATAAGTCCATAGCATTTCTGTCCTTTATTGAGCCCATCTTTGCATGAAATGTTCCCTTGGTATCTCTAATTTTCTTGAAGAGATCTCTCATCTTTCCCATTCTGTTTGTTTTCCTCTATTTCTTTGCATTGATCACTGAGGAAGGCCTTCTTATCTCTCTTGCTATTCTTTGGAACTCTGCATTCAGATGGGTATATCTTTCCTTTTCTCCTTTGCCTTTAGTTTCTCTTCTTTTCTAAGCTATTTGTAAGGCTTCTTCAGACAACCATTTTGCCTTTTTGCATTTCTTTTTCTTGGAGATGTTTTTGATCACCACCTCCTGTACAATTTTACAAACCTACATCCATAGCTCTTCAGGCACTCACTCTGTCAGGTCTAATCCCTTGAATCTATTGTTCACTTCCACTGTATAATCTTAAGGGATTTGATTTATATCATATCTGAATGGTCTAGTGGTTTTCCCTGCTTTCTTCAATTTACGTTTGAATTTTGCAATAAGGAATTCATGATCTGAGCCACGATCAGCTCCTGGTCTTGTTTTTGCTGACTGTGTAGAGCTTCTCTATCCTCAGCTGCAAAGAATTTAATCAGTCTGATTTCGGTACTGACAATCTGGTGACATCCATGTGTAGAGTCATCTCTTGTGTTGTTGGAAGAGGGTGTTTGCTATGACCAGTGTGTTCTCTTGGCAAAACTCTGTTAGCCTTTGTCCTGCTTCATTTTGTACTCCAAGGCCAAACTTGTGTGTTACTCCAGGTATCTCTTGACTTCCTACTTTTACTTTCCACTTCCCTGTGATGAAAAGTACATCTTTTTTTTGATGTTAGTTCCAGAAGGTCTTTATGTCTTCAAAGAATCATTCAACTTCAGCTTCTTCTGCATTAGTGGTTGAGGCATAGACTTGGATTGCTGTTATATTGAATAGGTTGCCTTGGAAACAAACAGAGATCATTTTCTTGTTTTTGAGATTACACCCAGGTACTGTATTTTGGACTCTTGTTGACTGTGAAGGCTACTCCATTTCTTCTAAGGGATTCTTGCCCAAGGTAGTACATATAATGGTCATCTGAATTAATTTTGCCCATTCCTGTCCATTTTGATTCACTGATTCCTAAAATGTTGATGTTCACTGTTGCCATCTCCTGTTTGACCAGGTCGAATTTGCCTTGATTCATGGACCTAACATTCCAGGTTCCAATGCAGTATTATTCTTTACAGCATTGGACTTTACATCCATCAACAGTCACATCCACAACTGGATGTTGTTTTTGCTTTGACTTGGTCTCGTCATTCTTTCTGAAGTTTTTTCTCCACTGATCTCCAGTAGCATATTGGGCACCTACTGACCTGGGGAGTTCATCTTTCAGTATTATATCGTTTTGCCTTTTCATGCTGTTCATGAGGTGCTCAAGGCAAGAAAACTAAAGTGGTTTGCCATTCCCTTTTCCAGTGGACCATGTTTTGCCAGAACTCTCCACCATGACCCATCCACCTTGGGTGGCCCTACATGGCATGGCTCATAGTTTCATTGAGTAAGACAGGGCTGTGATCCAAGTTTTCAGTTTGGTTAGTTTTTTATAATTTTTGTTTCTATTCTCTGCCCTCTGAAGGATAAGAATAGGAGGCTTATAGAAGCTTCTTGATGGGAGGGACTGACTGTGGGGGAATCAGGGTCTTGCTCTGGTGGGCAGGGCCATGCTCAGTAAATATTTAATCCAATTTTCTGTTGATGGGTTGGGCTGTATTCCCTCCCTGTAGTTTGGCCTGATGCCAAACTATGGTTGGGATAATGGTAGTTATGTTGACCTCCTTCAAAAAGACTTATGCTAGCATGCTAGACTGTTGTATTCAGTGCCCTTGACCCCATGGCATGCCTCTATCGATCCACACCTCCACCAGAGACTCCTGGACACTCACAGGCAAGTCTGGCTCAATCTCTTGTGGGGTCACTGCCCCTTTCTCCTGGGTCCTGGTGTGCACAAGGTTTGTTTATGCCCTTCAGGAGTCTGTTTTCCCAGTCCTGTGGAAGTTGTGTAATCAAGTCCTACTGGACTTCAAAGTCAATTTCCCCTGGGGTTCTCAGTCTCTTTGCTGGATCCCTAGGTTGGGAAATCTGTTGTGGGCCCTAGAACTTTTGCAGCAGTATGAGATGAGACTAGATTAGAGTTAAATGTAGTAGGACATACCCAACATTCTTAGCAGTAGGATCAGCATTGTTTCATTTAATTAATCACAAAACCTATTCATCTTTGATTTTACTACCAGAATTTTCCTCTCATTCCTCCTTTCCTACTCAAAGATTAGAGCTCAGTCTTGGCTTGCATTAATTCCATCCCAGGCCTATATCAATACTGTCATATTAAAGATTTTTGAATACGGCTTGAATTTTTTTCTGTTTCAATAGTTAGGTTTTAGGCAGAAAGTCCCTCCTAAGGAAAACATATATTGAGTAGTTTTGGATGTGAGGACATTAAAGTGACTTGACATGTTAATAAAAAGTGTTTGTTCTACAGGGATTATCAAAGAACAGTCTTATTTAAAGTCTGAGCCATTTAGTAGGTACAGCTCTTCTTAAAAACAGAAGTTTCTCTATTTCCACTTTGGTATTTTTTGTTTGTTTTGTTTTTGGAGTATGTACATATCTAGACTAAATAGTTCAGAGCTTATAGAGGTGTGAAGACACGGCATTTATTAAGGATAAAAATAGTCTTCTAATTTATTGCTTTGGAAGTGAGTAGGTCCAAAGGCATACTCTGGGACATGTAAACAGTGCTCATTGTTCACTTTCCTGTATTCACTTAAAACTTTGGCATCTGTATCACAGGCTTTCCTTCCGTCTCAGTCTCTGCCATTGTTCTCCCTGGCTTCAGTAGACACATGGAAGAAACAGCTAAGAGTGTGGCTTTTTGCTTTAGGGCCCTCTTTATCTGCAGTCACCATCTCTTCTTTTGTAACTGAGCCACTGGCTCCCCTGAATATACCACTGACCTTAAGTAGGAGAATAAACACCTTAACCCATGGGCTCTTTAACTTAAATATACTACTCTGTCTCACAGTCTCTTCTTTCCCCAGTGAAGTTATTCACTACGTCTGATCATTCTTTGACCTCATCTGCAACTTCAGTCTGTGGACTGCATATTTCTTCCAATCCATCAGCCTTTGTGTTTCCTCTTTAATCCATCAGCCATTGTCTTGCCTCTCTCTCTTCCACGTTCCATACATTAAGTTCCCTTCCACATCTAACATTTTGTTTCAACTATTTGGCAAAGCTCAATGAAAATGAATGTTTTACCCATGTTTTTTGCACCTACATCTGAACAGTATGGCACTCTGGGCGAGTGTCCTACAACAGGCTGGTTGGTTCCCCAGTCCATCTCTTACAATGACTTCAGATGGACTGTCAACACTGCAGGCCACATTTCTCAGGTCAAGGGCACTGCCAGGACAGTCAGTGGTGGGAGGGATTGATCTTAGGTAGAAGAAGAAACAGCTCCCTTTGTTTTAACAGGAAGCATGGTGCTAGGATGGATGAAGTTGTAGCTGTGTAAGTTGACAGAGTGAAAATGAAATATATAGGATAACCATCCCATAAATAATGTATAAACATCAGCCCAACCATGGATTATTTTTATGTCAGATTAGTCTTTTCTATGAAGAAAGATTGTTAACTTTATTTTCTGTTATAAATCATTATCCATAATAAGTGAATTGAGAAATTTTTGTTCAAATTTATAGTAAAGAAAATTTGCTGAAACATAGCTTCCGGTCACAAAGCTGTATTTGACAAATGGGAGATAGTACCAGCAGGTAAACTCAGCTACAACGTTAAGTCTTGGGATCCAAGCATTTTCCTTCCACTTCATCTTTCAATGGATTGTCCCTAAAGCATCATTTTGATCATATCATTTTTCTTCTATAAACCTTACATAGGTCCTATTGCCCACTCTGTCATGTCTCAAAATAACAAAACATGATTTTCAAAGCCACTTATAATTTGATTCCACTCAACCTGTTCAGTATTATAACTTACTGTATGTAGCCTTATTTTTAATCCTTCTGGTCCAATTCATTACCTGTCTCCTTATTCCCTCTCCCTACATCTCTGTTTATGAATCTGCTGGCCAGTTTGACTTGGGAAACAACCACAAACTGGGAAATAAAGGTAGAGAGGAAATTTACCCATACAGAACCAGCTAATCCATCGTCATGAGGCAGAATCAGCCCCTGACCTTAGATATGAAATTTGGAGAGAGGGGCATGGATCAGGTCAAGGAGAGAACATGGGTATGGCTGAGATGGACTCGCAGAGCTAAATTCCAGGAAGGTCATCGAGATTGGTCATGATAAAAATTCAAGTTGTTAATTATCATACATTTTCCTCTGTGATCATTCCCTATGGGTTTCAGGAAGGAACAATTCTCATGTCAGGTTGGAGGGTGAAAGATAACCAAATTCTCAAACCCTAAATTGAAAATGCCATGGTCCATTTTTCAGTTGTTAATAGAGAAAAGTTTGAAAATGAACTGCTAATACATCTTCATCCTTGCCCCACCTCCTTTCCCTTCATTCCCATCCTCAGACTTAAAAACAAACAAAAAACCTTTCAAGCTAAAGTGCAGAAGTTCTGGTGATGAAACAAGAAGGGTTAAAAATTAGCATGAAGGCTCAGCACCCTTAATTTGAGTTTCTGAGGGGTATTCTTTGTAAAGAAGAACATGATGGGATCTCAGTTTGCAGATTGTGTTCCTATTCTGCCATTAGCAACCTTACAGAGAGGATGGTTAGAGGTATGAGCGGCAGAGTGAGTGCACCCGTCAAGCACCAGCTCTCCCGAGGACACCAGAGAGACGTGGCAGTACCGTTGAACTCATGTACTGCCCGCACAAAAGACATGAAAGGGCTTCACTGGCCCTAGTGAAGCCCAAGAGGGCCAGAATTCAGGAAGAAAAGACTGTTGATTGATCTGTTTTTACCTGGTGACCAGACACTGGCAGAAATGCAGACACCTCTGTGAAGATTTGTCTGCAGAGATAGGGACCTAGAGGCTGGAAGCCCTGGAGAGGAACAAGATTTGAGTGTCCAAGGGCAAGGGCCTGGCAACAATAGAAAGACTAAAAGAGTATTGCAATAATAGCCTGAAGGTAACACTCTGGGCTGAGCAAGATGAAGGCAAAGCAAAGAAAACCCCGAGAGGGACAGGATTTTTGTCTCTGAACTGAAGCTATGTTCTGGTTTTGCAGGGCTAAAACCCTGGTGGGCAAAGTGATAGAACTCAGCTGGGCATGGGGATTCTAGGGTAGAAGACAGCAGCCAGAAGTGAATGGGATGCGTGACTGACACCACAGAGGTATGTGTGCATCTCAGCGGTGGCCAGGATAGAAGAGTGAAACTGTTAGGGTGACCCCAGCTGCTTGACGGCCAATATCTCCTACAGTTTTGGTCAAGCCCCTAAGTAGTGATCATAGAAACACATATTATTTCAGGGGACAAGACTGGGCAGGAAGCATTCTGAACTAATCTGTTTAACAAGGGACTTCTGAGTTTAAACTGTTTTCTACCATGTAGAAAAATGAGAACTTGAAAGTCAAATTGTTAAACTGAAAAAAAAATTACTTTTGTAAAAATGAATATGTAACTTTAAAGGTGAATAAAATATATAAGAAACAGGCAAAGAGCAACATAAAAGTAACTTACCTTTGGGAACAGGTCCAGAAGCATAATATGCATTGAACTCAATGGATCCACACTTAGGGTTTGATTCATGAAAAACACAAATTATTCAGAAGCTCAAGAGATATCTTTATTTTGAACAACTAAACATTCTGAGAGTGCTTGAATGGTCCATTAGATCTTGAAAGGGCAGAAAGGGCTCAGTTGAATTCCAACCTTCCTGCCACTGATGGTGGAACATAGATTGCACTCGTATGCCTGATACGGTTATGACTGAACAGAAGGAAATCCTGGCTAGAGGTGGAAGGAAATTAAGCAGGCTGGAGTCAACTTTAGGTTCAGGATTCAGGTCCTAGGCTAGCTTCACCAATGACCTGAAACTGTAGAGAAGTTTCTCTTTCCTTACCTGTAAGATGGAAGGAATTGATCTGTGGTGTTTCTCTGATTTTAGGAGTTTAGGAGTGATAGGAGGCAGTGTGTATGGCAGCAGACATTTACTTTTCAATAAATAAAAATCATGAATGGGACTGATCTTATTTCCTGTTCTCCCTTTGGGACTCCAGGTAAACAGAAATATTTTTCCAGTGGTCATGTATGGATGTGAGAGTTGGACTGTGAAGAAAGCTGAGCGCCAAAGAATTGATGCTTTTGAACTGTGGTGTTGGAGAAGACTCTTGAGAGTCCCTTGGACTGCAAGGAGATCCAACCAGTCCATTCTAAAGGAGATCAGCCCTGGATGTTCTTTGGAAGGAGTGATGCTAAAGCTGAAACTCCAGTACTTTGGCCACCTCATGCGAAGAGTTGACTCATTGGAAAAGACTCTGATGCTGGGAGGGATTGGGGGCAGGAGGAAAAGGGGACGACAGAAGATGAGGTGGCTGGATGGTATCACCGACTTGATGGACGTGAGTTTGAGTGAACTCCGGGAGTTGGTGATGGACAGGGAGGCCTGGTGTGCTGTAATTCATGGGGTGGCAAAGAGTCAGACACGACTGAGCAACTGAACTGAACTGACCTGACATCTGGCATGCCTTTCTCCCTGACATCTGGTCCCACAAACACCTAAGATTTAGAATATTTAAAAAGCCACCTCAAACTGGAACTAATCCCTAATTGATTTCGGTGCCTCCTCTTTGTGATTTCTCTTGGATGAGAAAACAGTGATAGCATAGTAGTGACTATTGGTTTCTAATTTTAGACAATCTTAGAGGAAGGCACTTTAGCACACAGTATTCATTCAACAGGTCATTCCTTCCTTATGTGGAAAACCTCATCCCCTCTTATCTGGATCCTCAACACTCTCCGTCTGTTTCTAACTTCCTCACATAGGTGATGTGCTAATGGGCTTAGTGCTACATGGAACTTTTCTGACAATGTAGATGGTAAACTATACAGAGTAAACTCAGGGGCTTGTTGACTTTGATAGCAGAGTTCAAAAAAAAAAAAAAAAAAAAGAGACCCTTTCTGCTGCTTTACAAGCACCTACCTGTGTAAACAGACACTCAGGTGAAGAGCACACCCAACAGAGGCGGTAAAGATGGGCTAAGTAACCCCTTGACCTGAGAAGAGAGAAACGAATGAACTCAAAGGTGAACTAAATCTTGGAAATAAATGACTGAAAGCAGCCAGGATGATAATGTTGTGTATAATTTCACCCTCGGGAGAATGTCATTTCTGTGGGTATGATTTTTTCTACCAGCCTGTTTTGAACATCAGTGTATAGGGGGTTTGAAGAATTTTTTAAAATTCATCTTGTTATCATCATTTACAAAATCAGTCATTATTGTGATACTTTATAAAAAGAAGAGAGTATGTAATGCCAGATGTTGCAAGTGCATCCACTCTCTAGAAATACGGGATATGCTCTTTCCCCCTTCCCTCCAGGGTAGGTGATCATAATGAGTACTTACAATAAGCAAATGCCGGTACTTAAAAATTCTGCAAATAACTCAAGTGAGATTTACACTGGATTATTTTAAAGGTCAGTAAATACAAATGATTCACAAAATGCAAGTCTTTGAAATATGAAATCTTGTGCTGTTTTCTTCTGAGAATTATTAAAAATTTGAAATTGAGTGAAAATAGGGAAAATCACAAGCTTTTGGCAAAGGTCAAAAGAAGAGGATCTCAAACTGAATTCACATCCATCAAGAAGCAGTGCCCTATAACTTTTTGTTAGTGCTGAGAAAGTCTTTTGGTTTGGAGAAGATTCATCCTTGCAGCAGCAGCAGCAGCAGTAGCAGCAGCAGCATCCTTGCAAACCTTTCATCTCCTCCTACAGGCAGAAGCTCCCCTCTGCTCCTTCCGTGGGATTTGCTCTTCAGGGTTTGCTCAGGGGGGAATCTTCCCTTTGGACTTCTTGCTTAGTGGTTAGAAGCTCTTTTTTGAATGGCCTGCTCTATGCTGGAAGGGGCTGTGTATCCAGGCTGCTCTTATTTACCACTACTGTGATCCACAGAGAAGCTCATTTGCTTATCACATTGCTTCATAGTGAACATTCAGTATGATGTGACATCCGCTGTGGTGATCTTGTTTAGTCACATCTGACTCTGTGACCCCCATGGGCTGTAACCTTCCAGGTTCCTCTGTCCATGAGATTTCCCAGGAAAGAATACTGGAGTGGGTTGCCATTTCCTTTCCAGGGGACCTTCCCAACCCAGGGACAGAATCCATGTCTCCTGTATTGGCAGGCAGATTCTTCACCACTAAGCCACCAGGGAAGCCTGGTGATCTTGTTAGTTGTTCAGAAAATTTGTTAGAAATTAGATGGCTTTTCCCTGGTGTGCCCTTGTTGAACAGCCTTGCTCACCTTATTCTGAGGTTAAAAGCATGATGAAATACGTGTTTGTGTTATTGTTTCCATTTCCTATATGCTGGTGTCAGTGAAAAAGAAAATAAACCTTTTCCATCTGTCACTAGAATGGAGAGAGGTGACCATGGTGGCACCAGTTTTTTAGGGCAAGTATCTCCTACTTCCAAATGTGAAAATTTCCCATTGCAATTTTAATGTAGGGTGTGTTAGAGACCCTTTTAAATGCTAACTAGCACATTGGCCCACATTTGTGCTGCAGCTGTTGCTACAGCAACCAGCAGAGTGCTGTAGCAGTAGCCTGAGGGCCCCTGGCTTTAGCTGCATTGCTTATCTTTTGCTTTCTGCTCCTGTTTGCTTCTCCAGTCCACTCCTGCAAACTTTGACCAGTGGAGATGGGTGCCATGTTCTCTATAACATCTTCGGGCTGATAATCTGAGACATGTTATATATAGTTCCTCAGGGAGTTCCCAGCTATGGTTGCCAAACAAAATATAGGATTCCTAGTTAAATTTGAACATCCGAATAAACAATAGATACTTTTGCAGGTAGAAACATGTCCGAAATATTGCATTGGATTTGGTTTGCTAGTATTTTTTGGAGAATTTTTGCATGTATATTCATCAGGGACATTGACCTGCAGTTTTCTTCTTTTGTAGTGTCCTTATCATGATTTGGTATTTGGATAATGCTGACCTCATAAAATGAGCTTGGAAGTGTTTTTTCCTCTTAAGTTTTTGAAGAGTTTGTAAAAGATTTGTGGGTTGTATGAGTCTAGGAATAAATCTATTTCTAGGTTATCCAGTTTGTTGGTATATATTCGTTCATAGTAGTCTCTTGTGAGCCTTTGTATTTCTGTGGTATCAGTTGTAATGTCTCCACTTTCATTTATAATTTTCTTTATTTGGTCCTCTCTATTTTTTCTTGCTGTAAACTTAGCTAAAGGTTTATATATATTTTTTAATCTTAAAAAAAAACCCAACTCTTAGTTGATCTTTACTATTGTCTTCTAGTTTCTATTTTACTTATTTATATGCTAATCTTTATTATTTTCTTATGCTAATTTCAGGGCTTAGTTTTTTCATTCTTTTTCTAGTTCCTTGAGGTATAAAGTTAGGTTGTTTCAGATCTTTCTTTTAATATACACACTTATCTCAATAAGTGTGTATATTAACTTTGAAGACTTCTTTTGCTGCATCTCATAAGTTTTAGTATGTTGTGTTTCCATTTTTGTTTGTCTGAGGGTATTTTTGTATTTTCTTTTTGATTTTTCTTTGATCCTTTGGTTGCTTAGGAGAATGTTGTTTAATTTTCAAATATTTGTGAAGTTTCCAGTAGTCTTTTTATAATTGATTTCTAGTTTCATAATATTGTGGTCAGAATAGATACTTCATGATACCAGTTTTTAAAGAGTTGTTAACATTTGTTTTGTCTAAGCATATGGGCTATCCTGGAGCATATTCCATATTTTTGAGAAGAATGTGTATTATAGTGCTGTTGGATGGAATGTTCTGTACATGTCTGTTAGGGCTATTTGGTGTATGAAAGTGAAAGTCACTCAGTTGTGTCTGAACTCTTTGCGACCCCATGGACAATACAGTCCATGGAATTCTCCAGGCCAGAATACTGGAGTGGGTAGCCATTCCCTTCTCCAGGGAATCATTACAACCCAGGGACTGAACCCAGGTCTCCCACATTGCAGGCAGATTCTTTACCAGCTGAGCCACCAGAGAGGCCCCAGAATACTGGAGTAGGTAGCCTATCCCTTATGCAGGGGATTTTCCTGACCCAGGAGTTGAACTGGAGTCTCCTGCATTGCAGGCTGATTCTTTACCAGCTGAGCTACCAGGGAAGCCCATTTGGTGTATAGTGTTATTTTAATCTACTGTTTCCTTATAGATTTTCTGCCTGGATGAGCTATCCATTATGGAAAGTAGGGTATTGAAGTCTCCTACTGTATACTGTATTGTTGTCTATTTTTCTCTTCAGTTTTTCAAATATTTGCTTTAAATCTTTAGATGCTCCAATTTTGGGTGTATGTCTATTTATAATTGTTGTAACCTCTCAGTGAATTGACTCCTTTAACACTGTATAGTGACCCCATCTGTCTCTTGTGATCAATTTTGACAAAGTCTATTTTGTATGATAAAAAATATGGGCATTCCTGCTCTCTTTGTGTCATCATTTACATGATTATCCTTTTCTATCCCTTCACTTTCAGTCTGTGCATGTCCTTAAAACTAGAGTCTCTTGTAGGCAGTATATTGTTGGGTCTTGGTGTTTTGTTTGCTTAGCCACTCTGTGTTCTTTGGAGAATTTAATCTATTTACATTTAAAGTGATTACTGATGACTAAATTACTAAATTTACTAATTCAGTTCAGTTCAGTTTGGTCGCTCAGTTGTTTCCGACTCTTCGTGACCCCATGAATCGCAGCACGCCAGGCCTCCCTGTCCATCACCAACTCCCGGGGTTTGCTCAAACTCATGTCCACCGAGTTGGTGATGCCATCTAGCCATCTCATCCTCTGTCGTCCCCTTCTCCTCCTGTCCCCAATCCCTCCCAGCATCAGGGTCTTTTCCAATGAGTCAACTCTTTGTATGAGGTGGCCAAAGTATTGGAGTTTCAGCTTCAGACTCAGTCCTTCCAATGAACACCCAGGACTGATCTCCTTTAGGATGGACTGGTTGGATCTCCTTGCAGTCCAAGGGACTCTCAAGAATCTTCTCCAACACCACAGTTCAAAAGCATCAATTCTTTGGCGCTCAGCTTTCTTCACAGTCCAACTTTCACATCCATATATGACCACAGGAAAAACCATAGCCTTGACTAGACGGACCTTTGTCAGCAAAGTAATGTCTCTGCTTTTGAATATGCTGTCTAGGTTGGTCATAACTTTCCTTCCAAGGAGTTAAGCATCTTTTAATTTCATGGCTGCAATCACCATCTGCAGTGATTTTGGAGCCCCCAAAAATAAAGTCTGACACTAATTACTAAAGTGATTAGTGAGAACTAACTATTGCCATTTTTCCTTCATTGTTGTCTTTCTTTATGATTTATCTTTTGTAGTTGTATGCTTTCATTTCTTTCACTTTCTTTTCCCATGTGTCTACTGCAAGTTTTTTTCCTTCCTGGTTTGCATCTTATTGAATAACTTTTAACAGTAAATCTGTTTCCGTAATTTAGTGAGCCATAGTTAAAACAAAGATATTGGAAACTGCAGGCAATCTGCTATAAGGGTAAATTATCTCTAAAATCATGCTGGTGGGAACTTACTTATTGTAACAAGGTAGATAATAAAATCAACAAGAGTTAACATTATACGAAAATATTTAACGTCTTAAGATATGTCAGGCCTTATGCTAAATAATTTACCTGTCTTCTGCCACAGTACTCTTATGCAAAAGGCATAAGAGTTGCTTATGTTTTATACTTAACATATTTGATCTAGAATTCTACAAGCAAGTGTAAGAACAAAAAGTCAAATCTAGGTACATTTGAATTCAGAGTCCAAATGCCAGATTATTTGAGAAATAGGACATGGCTAATGGGAATGATCAGGGCTAGGTCTCTGGTAAGCAGAATAAAAAATTGTTGAAATTAGTTAAAGTAAATATAAAATTTATTTCAGTTTGTCTGTTTTTCTAACTAGGTACTGATGAAGTTTTGGTTTATAAAATTTGAAAAAGTGATTGTACATCTTGGTTTGTCATAAATCATGTTCTGCTACAGATATACACACATAAAGGAAAACTTAAATCTTTTAACACAATTGATGTCCTGACTCCAGTTTGAAGCTTAATTTCCTATTTCAGGTCACCCATTTGGAATGTGTGTGGTTGGTTTGGTGACTAAGCTGATGAACTGCAGTTGCTGCTTTGATAATGATTCAAAAAAAAAAAAAAAAGAAAATTTCTACTCTAAAACAAACCTAGCGGAACAAAGTCACGTTAGGAGAAACATTATACATTAGAAAAAGTCTTTGCATGTTATTCCTGAGATAACGATAAAATAACTCTTTGGCATTGTCCTAATATAGGAGTCATTTTCTTATGGTCTCTGAACTGTAACTTCTTAAATATCTTTAATGTTCGTAGGCAAGAGATAATGTTCATAGGTAACAAACACACAACAGCATTCTATTTCTGACTTCTGTTATTGGCTCTTTCAGCCCAAGAGAGAAAACCGGAACTTTATTTTAGAATGACTCTGATACCTGTTCTTCCACCAAGGAGATGACCAACTTTGTATACAATATAAAACTTTTTAATTCTGTATTACTTATGGACTGAATTTTTTTTTTTTTAGCAAATTATGCCTCCTATTAGCTTATTTCATTAGCAGTAAGTTTTTGTTTGTATGAATTGAATTGTTCGTATGTTTTTGAAGAGAAACCTTACTAAGGTTGATGTATACATTTATTTTAAATCTGTAGTTGTATTTTGTCTAGTAAAATTGACTTCCAGTAATGAGTATGTTGTGGGCAGAACAACTCAGGTCATTACTGTTGATTCTGTCTGGCATTGGCAGTAGGTATGTTTGACTTGTTCTTTGTTGATAGCATTTTGTAAGAGATTGAGTTGAACAACTGCAACCAAGGATCAATAATAACACCAGGATTTGAAAAACTCTGCTCAACTGTTAGGAGTGAAGCTTGGAGTGACACAAACCTTGTTCAGAGAGCTTACTGTGTGGTGCTGCAGAATTAATCTCTGACTGTAAACCTTCTTCTCTTTCCTTAATCAGATAAACTGTCTGGCTTAGAACACAGGTCTTTTCTTTTCACAGACAGCTCTGTTTTCTTCCCATAAGACATTTTGTACTGCATAAGGACATGTTTCTGTCTTAAGTGGAAAGCATCTTAGATTTGTATGATTTCATTCATCTCATAACAGTTATGAGAAAAAGAGAAAATTTCTCTAAAGTGGTCATACTAGTTTTTTAATTTATTTGGGGTAAATCTGAGGTAATAAAATAATTTGCATCTTCCTGCTTTGGTAAAGTATAACTATACGATTTTATTTTATTTTTTAAAGGGATTTGTTTCACTAGTTTTTCAGTAGGGAATATAAGCAAAACTATTAACAAAATCACAAAATACTCCTTTACCACATCACTGTGTATAAGTGAAACTTGGTTATAATGGTACAGGACATAGCTGTTAGTTTACAACATGGTAGTATATATTTTATTTTATGTTTTTGTTTTACTTGGTATTTGAATTTTGTGCCTTTTTCACATCTCTCTGTATAGCTGAGTATTTTTCAGGTAAAGAGATATTTTACTGTAATGGCACAGTTTTTATTCTTTTAAACCAATTATTAGTTGGACGTGACTGAGCACAGAGGCACCAAGTGTTTGGCAATGAAATCACTTATTTTCTCTCCTGTTCCCTCCCTCCTTTCCTTCTCTCTTTTCTTTTTAATATTTTTAAACTGCCTTGACTATGAGCTGTATAAATAAGTATATTTTTTATTATCACATCGTAGGGACACAGTTTTATTACTTTTCTTATATTTTTCCTAATTGCTTTCTTAACAGGTTAGCCACTTTATTATACTTACTTTCAAACATTTTTTTTGCCTTATATATTAACTATATGTATATAACAATACTTATACAGATGGAGACATATAAGAAAGGAAATGAAGTATCCACTGCTGTGGTAGACAGCTTCTGACATCACTTTCAGTGATCTCCACCTCTTGACAGCCCTAGTTTTTTAAATTCCTTCCCCTTAAGTAACTTGCTTCTAACTAATAGAATATAGTAACACTGAAGAGATGTCACTTTGGTGATTAACTAACAAAAGATTGTGATCTCTGACTTGCTAGCAGGCCATTGTTGGTTTTGATGAAGTAAGCTGCCAGGCTGGCAAGGGACTGAGAGTGGCTTCTGGCGATATCCAGCAAGGAACCCTCAGTCCAGTACTCCTTGGGAAAATGAGGCCTGCCAACAACCATGTGAGTTTGAAAGTGGATTCTTGCCTAATCAAGCCTTCCGGCCTGATTGATAACATGATTATAACTTTGTGAGAGACTGAAGCAGAGGTCCTAACCAAGATGTGCCTGGATTCCTGATTCATAGAAATGATGAAATAATAAATGCATGTTTTTTGAAGCTGCTAAATTTGGGAGTCGGAGAAGGCAATGGCACCCCACTCCAGTACTCTTGCCTGGAAAATCCCATGGACAGAGGAGCCTGGAAGGCTGCAGTCCATGGGGTCGCTGAGGGTCGGACACGACTGAGTGACTTCACTTTCACTTTTCACTTTCATGCATTGGAGAAGGAAATGGCAACCCACTCCAGTGTTCTTGCCTTGAGAATCCCAGGGACGGGGGAGCCTGGTGGGCTGCTGTCTCTGGGGTCGCACAGAGTCGGACACGACTGAAGTGACTTAGCAGCAGCAAATTTGGGAGTAATTTGTTATGCAGCAGTAGATAACTAATACAGTTGATAACAATTCTCAAGTCTTTTTCCAAGAAACAAATATATACATATTAATATTGGGATAATGTAAACATAATATTGCATTCTAAATTTCTCTCAACATTTCCCTGATACTAAATAATTCTTCAAAACCAGATTTTTAATGGTCATATATGATTGTATAAATTCATTGTAGTTAATAAAATACTCCATTATTATCAGTTTTTATAGTGGTATGTAATTCTGTGGAAAAATTCTATAGAAATATATGGCTTATCCATGATATTTTGTTTAGCCTATTAATCTGAAAGTGAATTACTTGGATAAAAAACATTTAAAGACCCATAAGTAATATTTACAAATTCCATTCTGGAATGATTGTTGTAATTTCTTATTCTCACCAGATATTTATGAAACAGTCATCTTCTTGCTATATACTGGCCAACATTGGAATTATGGTTATTTTTCTTAACAATTTTAGAGATAGATTTTCTTATATTGATATGCATTTTGGTATCAAATTTGAACAAATTCTCACAGCTTCAGTAGTCATTTAGGTATTCAGTTGTTAGTCAAATTCTGGCTCGTATTTTGGTTATTTTTATACTTTACTGATTTTAAGAGCCGTTTTATTTTAAGGATATCACTTTAGTAGGTGCTTTTTTAGTTAGTATGCAAATAGCTTTTTCTTATTAATGTATTGTACTTTAAAAATCACTGCTTTTTATTATTTTTTTTAATTTTATTTTATTTTTAAACTTTACATAATTGTATTAGTTTTGCCAAATATCAAAATGAATCTGCCACAGGTATACATGTGTTCCCCATCCTGAACCCACCTCCCTCCTCCCTCCCCATACCATCCCTCTGGGTCGTCCCAGTGCACCAGCCCCAAGCATCCAGTATTGTGCATCGAACCTGGACTGGCAACTCATTTCTTATATGATATTTTACATGTTTCAATGTCATTCTCCCAAATCTTCCCACCCTCTCTCTCTCCCACAGAGTCCATAAGACTGTTCTATACATCAGTGGCTCTTTTGCTGTCTCGTACACTGGGTTATTGTTACCATCTTTCTAAATTCCATATATATGCATTAGTATACTGTATTGATGTTTTTCCTCTTGGCTTACTTCACTCTGTATAATAGGCTCCAGTTTCATCCACCTCATTAGAACTGATTCAAATGTATTCTTTTTAATGGCTGAGTAATACTCCATTGTGTATATGTACCACAGCTTTCTTATCCATTCATCTGCTGATGGACATCTAGGTTGCTTCCATGTCCTGGCTATTATAAACAGTGCTGCGATGAACATTGGGGTACACGTGTCTCTTTCCCTTCTGGTTTCCTCAGTGTGTATGCCCAGCAGTGGGATTGCTGGATCATAAGGCAGTTCTAGTTCCAGTTTTTTAAGGAATCTCCACACTGTTCTCCATAGTGGCTGTACTAGTTTGCATTCCCACCAACAGTGTAAGAGGGTTCCCTTTTCTCCACACCCTCTCCAGCATTTATTATTTGTAGACTTTTGGATTGCAGCCATTCTGACTGGTGTGAAATGGTACCTCATAGTGGTTTTGATTTGCATTTCTCTGATAATGAGTGATGTTGAGCATCTTTTCATGTGTTTCTTAGCCATCTGTATGTCTTCTTTGGAGAAATGTCTATTTAGTTCTTTGGCCCATTTTTTGATTGGGTCGTTTATTTTTCTGGAGTTGAGCTGTAGGAGTTGCTTGTATATTTTTGAGATTAGTTGTTTGTCAGTTGCTTCATTTGCTATTATTTTCTCCCATTCTGAAGGCTGTCTTTTCACCTTGCTAATAGTTTCCTTTGATGTGCAGAAGCTTTTAAGGTTAATTAGGTCCCATTTGTTTATTTTTGCTTTTATTTCCAATATTCTGGGAGGTGGGTCATAGAGGATCCTGCTGTGATGTATGTTGGAGAGTGTTTTGCCTATGTTCTCCTCTAGGAGTTTTATAGTTTCTGGTCTTACGTTGAGATCTTTAATCCATTTTGAGTTTATTTTTGTGTATGGTGTTAGAAAGTGGTCTAGTTTCATTCTTTTACAAGTGGTTGACCAGATTTCCCAGCACCACTTGTTAAAGAGATTGTCTTTAATCCATTGTATATTCTTGCCTCCTTTGTCAAAGATAAGGTGTCCATATGTGCGTGGATTTATCTCTGGGCTTTCTATTTTATTCCATTGATCTATATTTCTGTCTTTGTGCCAGTACCATACTGTCTTGATAACTGTGGCTTTGTAGTAGAGCCTGAAGTCAGGTAGGTTGATTCCTCCAGTTCCATTCTTCTTTCTCAAGATCGCTTTGGCTATTCGAGATTTTTTGTATTTCCATACAAATTGTGAAATTATTTGTTCTAGCTCTGTGAAGAATACTGTTGGTAGCTTGATAGGGATTGCGTTGAATCTATAAATTGCTTTGGGTAGTATACTCATTTTCACTATATTGATTCTTCCAATCCATGAACATGGTATATTTCTCCATCTATTAGTGTCCTCTTTGATTTCTTTCACCAGTGTTTTATAGTTTTCTATATATAGGTCTTTAGTTTCTTTAGGTAGATATATTCCCAAGTATTTTATTCTTTCCGTTGCAATGGTGAATGGAATTGTTTCCTTAATTTCTCTTACTGTTTTCTCATTATTAGTGTATAGGAATGCAAGGGATTTCCGTGTGTTGATTTTATATCCTGCAACTTTACTATAGTCATTGATTATTTCTAGTAATTTCCTGGTGGAATCTTTAGGGTTTTCTATGTAGAGGATCATGTCATCTGCAAATAGTGAGAGTTTTACTTCTTCTTTTCCAATTTGGATTCCTTTTATTTCTTTTTCTGCTCTGATTGCTGTGGCCAAAACTTCCAAAACTATGTTGAATAGTAATGGTGAAAGTGGGCACCCTTGTCTTGTTCCTGACTTTAGAGGAAATGCTTTCAATTTTTCACCATTGAGGATAATGTTTGCTGTGGGTTTGTCATATATAGCTTTTATTATGTTGAGGTATGTTCCTTCTATTCCTGTTTCTGGAGAGTTTTTATCATAAATGGATGTTGAATTTTGTCAAAGGCTTTCTCTGCATCTATTGAGATAATCATATGGTTTTTATTTTTCAATTTGTTAATGTGGTGTATTACATTGATTGATTTGTGGATATTGAAGAATCCTTGCATCCCTGGGATAAAGCCCACTTGGTCATGGTGTATGATCTTTTTAATGTGTTGTTGGATTCTGATTGCTAGAATTTTGTTAAGGATTTTTGCATCTATGTTCATCAGTGATATTGGCCTGTAAAAATCACTGCTTTTTAAAAACTAACTTATTTTGACCTCAATGCTAGAGCAAAAGGGACCAGATGTATTCACTGTTCTAACAACATTCTCTCTGTCTGACTCATATACACACACATACACCCACATTCATTGTTGGTATTTTACCTTGTAAAATTATTAACATCAGTCTTTTAAAAATCTGTGTCTATGTATAGTTCCTTTTATTTATTGAAGCACTGTGATATATAGGTTTCCCTTGTGGCTCAGTGGTGAAGAATCTGCCTGCCAATGGAGGAGCTCTTCAGGAGATGTGGGTTCAGTCCCTGGGTGGATAAGATCCCCTGCAGAAGGAAAGGCAACCCATTTCAATATTCTTGCCTGGGAAATCCCATGGACAGAGGAGCCTGGCGGGCTACAGTCCATGGGGTCGCAAAAGAGTCAGACATGACTGAGTCACTATACAACAACAATTGTAATATATATTATCTCATTTGATACCCATAACAACCTTTTCTAGGTAGGCATAGGAGGTCTTACTACCCCAATTTTATTAATGGTTTCAGTGTAGCTCAGAAAACTTAATTGACTCATGGTTATAGAGTTTAGTAGTTGCTAGAGTTGGACAAACCATTTTCTGCCTTTGGATCCAATACTTTTTCTTCTCTGAACTCCATAGCCAGGATTATTTAGGTAGTGATGCCTGTAGACCAAAGATGTTTACAATGTGATATGCATTAATTCATTTTATCCTTACAACAATCTTCTAAGTAATAATTTCCTTATTTTGATAGAAAAGACATAAAAGTCTCAAATACTTACTTGCCTCCGTCATAAAACTAATAGAGGATATATTATTCAGCTGTTAGGCAGATTGTATTCAAGGCCTGGGATTGCTCTTCTGGAATTTTAAAGTGATTTAGTGTATGGAATGAGTGGAATTTATTACAGAGCTATTTTATTTTCATGCCTCTCTTTTCCTATGGTCTTTGCCATTCTCTTATGAGGACTCCTAAGGGTAAATGAAGTTTCGCTGAAGCTGAATTTTTCACCTGGTTAACACCTAGTCTTTGCTTAAGGCTTGTGTTAGGTGTTGCCTCCTCCAAGAAGCCTATCTTGAATTCTTTTTGTCCTTATTTAGACAGCATGGCACTTGTCTCACTGTGTTCTATTTATCTGTTTGGCTATCTAACTTAAAGTGCCTAACTACTTTAAAATGTGAATTTCAAGACATCTTGGAGGACTGCTCATGGTTCGTTTTGAATTCTCCTTGTGAGCAGAGCACCTGGCTCAGAGTTAGTGCTCCATAAATGCTGAATGAACGAGTGAGGATGCTCAGGACTGGAGTGGGGTGTAGCTGGCCCATCCGGCCTGCTGTAAGCACAGGAATCTTAGGTGCCTGGGATGGACAGAGTCTCAATATCTGTTTATAGGGAATTCTCATAAAAAAGGTCCAGAAGAAAATGGTTTTAGTCTCTCTTCCCTTTCAATGTGGGATATCTATTTGAAGCTTTCAAAATAAATCAAAAAGATTAAGATAGAATAGCAACTTAACTATGACATTTATTTTAAATAGCACTTCTGGGGATTCTGTAGGATTCTAATAAACAAAGTTGGAAAGTCTGCACTACAAATGATACACATTTTAATCTGACTGTTTTTCCCTTATAAATCTTAAGTAGTCATGTACACTGCATGAGTGTTGATTATGTATTTATTCACACAGTAGTTACTATATAGATTAATTATAGGCTGTGTGTTAGTCACTCAGTCGTCTGACTCTCTATGACCCCATGGACTGCAGCCCACCAGGCTCCTCTGTCCATGGAATTCTCCAGGTAAGAATACTGGGGTAGGTTGCCATTTCCTTCTCCAAATTATAGGCTAGAGATGTTAAAAAACTGAATACAAATGATAATTCTATTATTCTTGCCTCATTTCTGCAAGTAGATATTGGAGGCAGTGTTGAAAAAAAAAAGTCACATTCTATGGGTGAGAATTTACAAACTTTTTTCTGAAAACATGAAAATAAAATTTTTTTTTCTTAAAAAAATAAGAATATGCAAAAGTAAAATTGTTAAATACTAATTCTAAATATAACTAAATCTGTTAATTTCTTTTGTTTAATAGTTTGCCTGTGACTCATTTTTTAAAATTAATGTATTAATAGATGAACTGAGGTGAGAGTAGCATGGAGTAATCTCTTCCTTAGTGGGCTTGCTGATGAATGTGGCCTATCTTCAAGCTTTAAAGTACCTGAAAAGGTATAAACAATTAAATTTAAATCAATAATTAAAGCTGAATAATAATATGTTACAAAACGTTAGCCAAGGCATAGTTACTACTTAGGTAAGTGGGTACAATGGAAAGGAGGTAACCTATGTGCTTGTATTTGCCACATTTGAAATTGTATAATTTGGAAGAAGGGAAATTTTTCTGGAGAAATCAGCTAGGTGCCTGCCAGTTGTGATCAGGTTATAAGCCCCAGAGATCCCTGGGATTTTTAGAGCTGTTATTTCTACTGAGGAGTTTCACAAATACATGGAACATGTTGATACTATTAATTAATGGCAAAGGCTTAGAAAAATATTTCAAAATGATGAAAATCCTGAATGTGAATATTGATGGTCCTATTTCAAGGTCAAAGAATGTATGTTCAATTCAGCTCAGTCGCTCAGTTGTGTCCCACTCTTTGTGACCCCATGAATCGCAGCACACCAGGCCTCCCTGTCCATCACCAACTCCCGGAGTTCACCCAAACTCATGTCCGTTGAGTCGGTGATGCCGTCCAGCCATCTCATCCTCTGTCGTCCCCTTCTCCTCCTGCCCCCAATCCCTCCCAGCATCAGAGTCTTTTCCAATGAGTCAACTCTTCGCATGAGGTGGCCAAAGTACTGGCCTTTCAGCTTTAGCATCAGTCCTTCCAAAGAACATCCAGGACTGATCTCCTTTAGAATGAACTAGTTGGATCTCCTTGCAGTCCAAGGGACTCTCAAGAGTCTTCTCCAACACCACAGTTCAAAAGCATCAATTCTTTGGCGCTCAGCCTTCTTCACAGTCCAACTCTCACATCCATACATGACTACTGGAGAAACCATAGCCTTGACTAGATGGACCTTTGTTGGTAAAGTAATGTCTGTGTTACTCAATATGCTACGTAGGTTGGTCATAAGTTTCCTTCCAAGGAGTAAGTGTCTTTTAATTTCATGGCTGCAATCACCATCTGCAGCGATTTTGGAGCCCCCCAAAATAAAGTCTGACACTGTTTCCACTGTTTCCCCATCTATTTCCCATGAAGTGATGGGATCAGATGCCATGATCTTCATTTTCTGAATGTTGAGCTTTAAGCCAACTTTTTCAATCTCCTCTTTCACTTTCATCAAGAGGCTTTTTAGTTCCTCTTCACTTTCTACCATAAGGGTGATGTCATCTGCATATCTGAGGTTATTGATATTTCTCCCGGCAATCCTGATTCCAGCTTGTGCTTCTTCCAGCCCAGCATTTCTCATGATGTACTTTGCATATAAATCAAATAAGCAGGGTGACAATATACAGCTTTGCTGCTGCTGCTGCTAAGTTGCTTCAGTCATGTCCGACTCTGTGCGACCCCATAGATGGCAGCCCACCAGGCTCCCCCGTCCCTGGGATTCTCCAGGCAAGAACACTGGAGCAGGTTGCCATTTCCTTCTCCAATGCATGAAAGTGAAAAGTGAAAGTGAAGTCGCTTAGTCGTGTCCGACTCTTAGTGACCCATGGACTGCAGCCTACCAGGCTCCTCCGTCCATGGGATTTTCCAGGCAAGAGTACTGGAGTGGGTTGCCATAGCCTTCTCCAATACAGCCTTAACTTACTCCTTTTCCTATTTGGAACCAGTCTGTTGGTCCATGTCCAGTTCTAACTGTTGCTTCTTGACCTGCATATGGTTTCTCAAGAGGCAGGTCACATGGTCTGGTATTCCCATCTCTTTCAGAATTTTCCACAGTTTCTTGTGATCCACACAGTCAAAGGCTTTGGCATAGTCAATAAAGCAGAAATAGATGTTTTCCTGGAACTCTCTTGCTTTTTCGATGATCCAGCAGATGTTGGCAATTTGATCTTTGGTTCCTTTGCCTTTTCTAAAACCAGCTTGAACATCTGGAAGTTCACGGTTCACATATTGCTGAAGCCTGGCTTGGAGAATTTTGAGCATTACTTTACTAGCGTGTGAGATGAGTGCAATTGTGTGTTAGTTTGAGCATTCTTTGGCATTGCCTTTCTCTGAGATTGGAATGAAAACTGACCTTTTCCAGTCCTGTGGCCACTGCTGAGTTTTCCAAATTTGCTGGCATATTGAGTACAGCACTTTCACAGCATCATCTTTCAGGATTTGAGATAGCTCAACTGGAATTCCATCACCTCCACTAGCTTTGTTCGTAGTGATGCTTTCTAAGGTCCACTTGACTTTGCATTCCAGGATGTCTGTCTCTAGGTGAGTGATCACACCATCATGATTATCTGGGTCGTAAGGATCTTTTTTGTACAGTTCTTCTGTGTATTCTTGCCACCTCTTCTTAATATCTTCTGCTTCTGTTAGGTCCATACCATTTCTGTCCTTTATCGAGCCCATCTTTGCATGAAATATTCCCTTGGTATCTCTAATTTTCTTGAAGAGATCTCTAGTCTTTCCCATTCTTTTGTTTTCCTCTATTTCTTTGCATTGATCACTCAGGAAGGCTTTCTTATCTCTCCTTGCTATTCTTTGTAACTCTGCATTCAGATGCTTATATCTTTCCTTTTCTCCTTTGCTTTTTCTTCTCTTCTTTTCACAGCTATTTGTAAGGCCTCCCAGACAGCCATTTTGCTGTTTTGCATTTCTTTTTCATGGGGATGGTCTTGATCCCTGTCTACTTTACAATGTCACAAACCTCCATCCATATTTCATCAGGCACTCTATCTATCAGATCTAGGCCCTTAAATCTATTTCTCACTTCCACTGTTTAATCATAAGAGATTGATTTAGGTCATACCTGAATGGTCTAGTGGTTTTCCCTACTGAATGTATGTAATACCTATTAATAAATGTTTCTTTCCTTTCAAAGATGCAAAATATCACTCTCAGAAGAGTTAGATTCTTAAAAATACTAATGATAATATTTGCTTTAATTCCTAACAGAGTCCTATATCCTAAAAAATATGAAACGTCTGTTACACTAGTACTTTCCATTCGGCATCTGTAATGTACTGACTAGCTAGGCATGTACTCTAGTGCCATCTAGCTAGAGTCCAAGGTAATTCCTTATAACTCAGTTCTGCTTCTGGTAATTATTTCAACTTTTCATCTTTTAATTATATTGTATTATTAAGATGTTTTTGTTTTTCCTCTATTTAAACATAGCCCCCAAGGATTTTTAATCTCAGTTTAAATAGTCTAATGTGGTAAATTGGAGAAGGGTGTGGCAACCCACTCCAGACTCCAGTATTCTTGCCTGCAGAACCCCATGGACAGAGGAGCCTGGCAGGCTGTAGTCCACGGAGTCGCAAAAGAGTTGGACACAACTGAAGTGACTAACACAGCAGCATACACAATGTGGCAAATGGAGTCCCACTCCCCTTGAAGATTTATTCATCAGTGGTAAATCTCTGACATGTTATAAAGTTTCTACAACAGACGTGACACTGATTTGTTTTGTGTTTTCAGAAGCTTGTTCCATGAAGTTACTAACAGTCCAAGGTTAGTTACCTCTACTCACACTTGAATTATCATTATTTTTTGATAGTCAAGATGAAGTTAAGGTGAGACTCTGTCTTCGGGTGATGTATGTTTCTCCAGCAGATCCCCACATTGGCAGGCCTTGAGGGCCAGGGTGAGGAGGTAAGGAGAGAATGCAGTGACAGAATGGGAGGTGAGCCGGGGAGCACCTGTGACAAAGGCAGGGTTGGAGAGGCAGAGGATGGCTTCAAAGAGGGGAGCTTTAGACAAAAAAGCCAAGCAACTTGAAAAGGAGCGAAGAAAGAGGAGATGGGAGACACTAAATCAAGAAATCAGACCAAGGGACCGACAGGGGTCAACCTGGGGTAAAGAAAGAATAAGAATAAAGGAAGGCCAACAAAGAATAAAAATATAAAGGAAGAATAAAAGCAGAAAGCCGAGAATAGGGATTTGTTTTCACCTTCACAGTTAACGTTCTTATGTGATACGACCTGTTTGAAAACCAGGGTCTATAAACTGGAGCCAAATCAACATTGTTGATAGTTAACTAACCTACTAACATTCACTTTCTTGATCTTAACTTGATATGTAGAAATTTAATGAGTTGACCATACATTTTGAAATAAGAAATTAGAGTCCTGTTTTTCATCTTTAGAGTCAGTTTACATCCATGAAAGGGAAAATTACTTAAAGAAAATTGAGATTTACTTTGATAAATACATATTACTAATCTTTTCTCAGAGTCAGAGATGCTGAGATGTTCTTGGGTGGCCAGAAGTTGTTAAAAGACAGTCAGAGCTTTCTTCATGGGAATAGATTTCTTTACTGTATAAAATCACATTTCAAATGTTTTTTCCTATAATGAGGCAACTAGGCATATAAGCAAGGGTTTTTTTTTTTTTTTGACAGTTCCTCAATATAGAAGAATATAAAAATAAAGAGTTTTTCAAGTATTCTTAAAGGGGAAATGTTATTTTAGAAGTAACATTTAACCTGAATTTTCAATGTTTCTAGGTTTGTATACTAATGGTGTGTTCTTTGGAAAGAGTGATGCTAAAGCTGAAAGTCCAGTACTTTGGCCACCTCATGTGAAGAGTTGACTCATTGGAAAAGACTCTGATGCTGGGAGGGATTGGGGGCAGGAGGAGAAGGGGACGACAGAGGATGAGATGGCTGGATGGCATCACCGACTCGATGCACATGAGTTTGAGTGAACTCCGGGAGTTGGTGATGGACAGGGAGGCCTGGTGTGCAGTGATTCATGGGGTCGCAAAGAGTTGGACACGGCTGAGCGACTGGACTGAACTGATAGTAATGGTTTTGAAAAATTGTTTACAATTTCTCATTTAAAGAATGTGTTATAATTCTGCAAGACTTTCTCTTTAATTCTTAGCAACTTCTATTTTGCAAGTGTAAATCAACATGGCTTTAATTTCGTAAGTTTTATACCATGTGCAAGATGTAGAGAGGGCAGTTTGTCCTTGACCCTCTTTGCCACTCCTCAGTCTTCCTTTGGTATCTTTGACTCTAACTTGTCATCTGGCTTGCCTCGTTCTCCAGTATCTGTTCAGGGAATACTCCGCTGTGAAGGCCATTTGTATTTTCCAGTAGTTTTTTTACTAATCTCTACTTGGTTATGAACTGATAATTAGGAAATGAGCACATAGTGAGTTAAGACATAATTCTTTCCAAATATTTCGTTTTGAAAAGAGATCTCGCCCCTTAGGAGATGTGGCCTGGTACTAGCTCCCAGGTACCATCTGACTACATCTCTGCAGTCACATGGGCTCCTGAGTGGCTTGACCAGGTGAGTGTGGGCTGAAGTCCAGCTCCTCTCTGCTGCCAAGTCCTTCACTGTGGAGCCAGGCTGCATCCCTTGAAGTGATCTGTGGGACAATGAGGTCTTTGTGGAGAGTGACAAATGTGAATCTTTTAATCACTTCAACTTTCTATCATAGAATGATGGTTTGAAGCTACTTATAGCAACTAAAAGGAGAAATTAAAAATAAAATTTAAAATTTATGTTACTCCATGTAGTCTTGTTTTACTTAGATTCTCTTGTCATGATACCATTATGAATACTGTTTAATGTGTAGTCTAAAATATGAAAAATTTTCTAATTTTTTATTTCAAAGACTCACAATAACATAATAGGGAATATCTCAGTGTTTTTACATTGTAAAAATACTAGGTCAGGAGTTGTTCCAGAAGAACAACTTTCCTGAATACCTAACCAAAGCCTTAGCTTTCTGGTTCTGTTTATTCATGACTCATTTTTCTGAAGTTTTAGAGTAATGCCTGATTTTTAAAAAAATGTGAAGTTCTGACTTGCTTCAAGTGAATTTCCAAGGGCAGAGAAACTTCCTAGAAAAAAGCAGATTACAGTTTTATTGCTAATCCAGAGCTTCCTATTAATCAGTTTTGATTTTTTTTTTGATACCAGGAAAGACAGCCATTATAATTTTCTCAACTGCTTCACTGGTACAAACCACACTGTATATAATTCCTCTGAATTCTTCTCCCATGAGAAGAAGAATTCTCTCCTCTCAGCTATGAGCAGGCACACATTTTACACAGTATCTCATTATTCTGTACAGTGATCCAACCAAGTTAGTCCCCTCTGTCCTTGTGGCAGATGTAGAAATCATAAAACAAGTGGCTGAGGGTCGTACAACTAGTGGTGGGAGAGCCAGGGTTTGATTCAAGTTGGTCTGTCTTGGAAACGCTACTAAAGTGGGTCTAACTTGGATGCCATTTTATTAGGGTGGTGTATGTAAAAAAAAAAAAGTAAAGTGTTGAAATACTGCTGATATTGACCTCATTAATATTTGAATTATTGTTTACTAAATATTGCTTAAAATTCAACAAATTAAAAATATATTCATAGTTATTGCCAGATAATAATAATAATGGGCTTCCCTGGTGGCTCAGGTGGTGAAGAATCTGCCTGCAATGTAGGAGACCTGGGTTTGATCCCTGAGTTTAGGAAGATCCCCTGGAGAAGGTAATGGCAACCCACTCCAGTATTCTTGCCTGGAAAACTCCATGGACAGAGGAGTCTGGTTGGCTATAGTCTGTGGGGTCGCAAAAAGTCGGACAGGACTGAGTGACTAAGAGACGCGGATTTGATCCCTGGGTTTAGGAAGATTCCCTGGAGAAGGGACTGGCAACCCACTCTGGTATTCTTGCCTGGAGAACTCCATGGACAGCGAAGCCTGGTAGGCTACATACAGTCCATGGGGCCACAGGGTTGGAGATACCTAAGCAGCTAACACAACAACAACAACAATAATGACAGCATAATGACAAAAACTAAAATTAATTGTGTACTTATGAGCAAAGTACTATGCTAAGCACCTTGCCTTACAAATAGCTGTGAAAAGAAGAGAAGTGAAAAGCAAAGATGAAAAGGAAAGATATAAGCATCTGAATGCAGAGTTCCAAAGAATAGCAAGGAGAGATAAGAAAGCCTTCCTCAGCAATCAATGCAAAGAAATAGAGGAAAACAACAGAATGGGAAAGACTAGAGATCTCTTCAAGAAAATTAGAGATACCAAGGGAATATTTCATGCAAAGATGGGCTCGATAAAGGACAGAAATGGTATGGACCTAACAGAAGTAGAAGATATTAAGAAGAGGTGCAAGAATACACAGGAGAACCGGACAAAAAAGAGCTTCACAACCCAGATAATCATGATGGTGTGATCACTCACCTAAAGACAGACATCCTGGAATGTGAAGTCAAGTGGGCCTTAGAAAGCATCACTACGAACAAAGCTAGTGGAGGTGATGGAATTCCAGTTGAGCTATTTCAAATCCTGAAAGATGATGCTGTGGAAGTGCTGCACTCAATATGCCAGCAAATTTGGAAAACTCAACAGTGGCCACAGAACTGGAAAAGGTCAGTTTTCATTCCAATCCCAGAGAAAGGCAATGCCAAAGAATGCTCAAACTAACACACAATTGCACTCATCTCACACGCTAGTAAAGTAATGCTCAAAATTCTCCAAGCCAGGCTTCAGCAATACGTGAACCGTGAACTTCCAGATGTTCAAGCTGGTTTTAGAAAAGTCAGAGGAACCAGAGATCAAATTGCCAACATCTGCTGGATCATCGAAAAAGCAAGAGAGTTCCAGAAAAACATCTATTTCTGCTTTATTGACTATGCCAAAGCCTTTGACTGTGTGGATCACAAGAAACTGTGGAAAATTCTGAAAGAGATGGGAATACCAGACCACCTGACCTGCCTCTTGAGAAACCATATGCAGGTCAAGAAGCAACAGTTAGAACTGGACATGGAACAACAGACTGGTTCCAAGTAGGAAAAGCAGTACGTCAAGGCTGTATATTGTCACCCTGCTTATTTAACTTCTATGCAGAGTACATTATGAGAAACGCTGGGCTTGAAGAAGCACAAGCTGGAATCAAGAATGTTGGGAGAAGTATCAGTGACGTCAGATATGCAGATGACACCACCCTTATGGCAGAAAGTGAAGAGGAACTCAAAAGCCTCTTGATGAAAGTGAAAGAGGAGAGTGAAAAAGTTGGCTTAAAGCTCAACATTCAGAAAACTAAGATCATGGCATCTGGTCCCCTCACTTCATGGGAAATAGATGGGGAAACAGTGGAAACAGTGTCAGATTTTATTTTTCTGGGCTCCAAAATCACTGCAGATGGTGATTGCAGCCATGAAATGAAAAGATGCTTACTCCTTGGAAGGAAAGTTATGACCAACTTAAATAGTATATTGAAAAGCAGAGATATTACTTTGCCAACAAAGGTCTGTCTAGTCAAGGCTGTCATTTTTCCAGTGGTCATGTATGGATGTGAAAGTTGGACTGTGAAGAAAGCTGAGTGCTGAAGAATTGATGCTTTTGAACTGTGGTGTTGGAGAAGACTCTTGAGTCTTGGAGAAGACTCTTGAACTGCAAGGAGATCCAACCAGTCCATCCTAAAGGAGATCAGTCCTGGGTGTTCTTTGGAAGGACTGATGCTGAAGCTGAAACTCCAATACTTTGGCCACCTCATGTGAAGAGTTGACTCTTTGGAAAAGACCCTGATGCTGGGAGGGATTGAGGGCAGGAGGAGAAGGGGAAAACAGGATGAGATGGCTAGATGGTATCACTGACTCGATGGACATGAGTTTGAGTGAATTCCCCGAGTTGGTGATGGACAGGGAGGCCTGGCATGCTGCGATTCATGGAGTCGCAAAGAGTCGGACACGACTGAGCGACTGAACTGAACTGAACTGAACTGAATATATAATAAAAATAATACTGAAAGTAAGAACTGTAATATTTTTACTACTGCCAGTAAGAGCAAATAATAATTAAAATGCTCTTACAGGTGCTTCACACGGATCTTCTCGATCCTCCCAACAGCCATATAAGATTGTTTTCATTATTAACTCCATTTTATAGATGAGGATGTGGAGGAACAAAGAAGTCAAGAACTTCTCTGAAGATCACACAGTTAGTGGGTAGGAAAACTGAAATTTAGACTCTGACCATTTGATTCTAAAGTCGTTGATTTTACTATCAGATGTGGTCATTTTGACAAAATAATGTTTCTTTAAACTCATCTGTGATCTCTTTAAGTAAATTGAGTTTAAAAATAGGCATTGCTGTGGCAGTAAGTCCCTAGGATAAATATTAGGTGGTATATATGTATATGTTAAAAGTTAAACAGGCAACTTGCCTAAATTATATTCTCTTAGAAGTCTCTTCTAAATTGAATACCTTGTTTTCAAAATTTCCTTCTCCCTGGCAGTAGTATAAGGGATACAAATAAACTGTCAAATGAAGAGGCACAAAATGAGGTGAAGTCTGAAAGGGCATCAGGTGTGGGCCCTTCCGTCCTTGTGGAATAGGGTGCATCACCCTCCAGCACATGAATGCATTCACCATCTTGGAAGCTCTCTGAACCCTGTTATTTAGGGTTTTTATGGAAGTCCCATTCTATAAACATCTTGATTAAATCCCTGCCATTGGTGGTTAGCTTGATCCTCAGCTCCTGTCTCCACTCTGGGAGTGGGGTGAAAGTCAACCCTTAAATCATGTGGTTGGTTCTACTGGCAGCCAGCCCCCATCCTCCAAGAATCACCTCCTTGGCTTAAATTCAGGTTTGATTGAAAGAGACTTACTATGAATAACAAAAGATGCTCCTCTTATTGTACCAACCAAGAAATTCCTAGGGCTTTAGAAGCCCTAGTGCCCAGAACTGGAGACAGAATAAATACATTACTCATTATACCACAATATCCCAACAGTACAACCAAACTGATTAACTGAGAGTTTAATGAAGAGAAACCTTGTATTAAAAAGTGCACACAACTAAAGAAGCCAAAAAGGGATGGTGGATGGTGATGTTAATGGGACTAACTATGATGAGGCGGTTTTGCCTTTCCTAGGACTGAAGGGGTGGAGAAGGCAATGGCACCCCACTCCAGTACTCTTGCCTGGAAAATCCATGGACAATGGAGCCTGGTGGGCTGCAGTCCATGAGGTCGCTAAGAGTCAGACACGACTGAGCGACTTCGCTTTCTCTTTTGACTTTCATGCATTGGAGAAGGAAATGGCAACCCACTCCAGTGTTCTTGCCTGGAGAATCCCAGGGATGGGGGAGGCTGGTGGGCTGCCGTCTGTGGGGTCACACAGAGTCGGACACGACTGAAGCGACTTAGCAGCAGCAGCAGGACTGAAGGGGAACTAGGTTTCAGAGGCTCTGGGTACAGAGAGAGATGCAGGCAAGAGCTACCTAATAGAAACTGTAGCCTTCAGTGAAGACTTACTTTATATCCATTGTTTTTAAGGTTTTTTTTCATGTAGGCCATTGCACAGTACTGAGTCGAGTTCTGTGTGCTGTACAGTGGATCCTTGGTTACCTGTTAGTAGTGTGTATATGTCAATCCCAATTTCCCAGTTTTATCCTTACCCCACCTCACTCCCTGGCAAACAGGAAGTGGAAAATAGTTTGTTTGCTACATCTGTGACTCTTGATTTTTGTTTTGTAGATAAGTTCATTTGTGCTCTTTTAAATTTTTTTTCTCTTTTTAAATTATGAAAGTATAATACATTTACAGGAGGCTTTGAAAAATACAGAATAAAGTTACATATAGTTCCACTAACAATTATTCTAAGAAGATAATAAATTAAGAATTTATTTGGAGTTTCAATATCAAACTCTTGAAAATTAATAGAATGGATATATTCAGAAAAGAAGGATATAGTAGGTGCTTTAAAGCACCATGAACCAATTCAGTGTTATTAAGAGTTATACAGTGTTCACACTACAGTAGGATACAAGTTCTATTCCAGTTCTCATGTACTAGAAACTAGGAGACACTGGAACATTTCCAGGGGCATGAAACAAGGTGCAAGAATTTCATGATGTAAAGAAATTGAAATTATACGGAGTCTGTTCTCTTATCACTGTGGAATTAGGTTAGAAATCAGTATCAACAGATACTTTGACCATATTTTCAAGTACAATGTGACATTTACCAAGAGAGTCCTTTGACTTAGCCATTGAAAGCCTCAGTAAACTTAAAAGACTGAAGAAACACAGAGGGTAACTGCAGATAAGAAAGCATTTAAATGAGAAATTAATATCAAAGATACTTAAAAAACCCCATGTATTTGGAAATTAAATGTCCAGTTTTAAATGATGGTTGTATCTAAGAAGCCATAATAAGGAAAATTAGAAAATATTTGTAGCAGAATAAAAATGAAAAGAGGATTTACTGAAATTTGTTGCATGCAGCTGAAGCTATTCAGTGAAACTAAATACAGTGTGGGATTTTGAATGAGATATGAAAACAAATAATGGACACTAGCACAATATTTTGTGAAATTTGAACAAAATCTGCATTTGTACTCTTTTTTAGATTCATTCCAATCCCAAAGAAAGGCAATGCCAAAGAATGCTCAAACTACTGCACAATTGCACTCACCTCACATGCTAGTAAAGTAATGCCCAGAATTCTCCAAGCCAGGATTCAGCAGTACATGAACCATGAACTTCCAGATGTTCAAGCTGGTTTTAGAAAAGGCAGAGGAACCAGAGATCAAATTGCCAACATCCACTGGATCATGGAAAAAGCAAGAGAGTTCCAGAAAAACATCTATTTCTGCTTTGTTGACTATGCCAAAGCCTTTGACTGTGTGGATCACAACAAACTGTGGAAAATTCTGAAAGAGATGGGAATACCAGATCACCTGACCTGCCTCTTGAGAAACCTATATGCAGGTCAGGAAGCAACAGTCAGAACTGGACATGGAACAACAGACTGGTTCCAAATAGGAAAAGGAGTATGTCAAGGCTGTATATTGTCACCCTGCTTATTTAACTTCTATGCAGAGTACATCATGAGAAACACTGGGCTGGATGAAGCTCAAGCTGGAATCAAGATTGCTGGGAGAAGTATCAATAACCTCAGATATGCAGATGACACCACCCTTATGGCAGAAAGTGAAGAAGAACTGAAGAGCCTCTTGATGGAAGTCAAAGAGGACAGTATGGAAAAACTACCACAATGTTGTAAAGTAATTAGCTTCCAATTAAAATTTAAAAAAAATTAAAAATAAAATAAGAGAAGAGTGAAAAAATTGGCTTAAAGCTCAACATTCCAAAAACTAAGATCATGGCATCTGGTCCCATCAGTTCATGGGAAATAGATGGGGAAACAGTGGAAACAGTAGCTGACTTTATTATTTTGGGCTCCAAAATCACTGCAGATGGTGACTGCACCCATGAAATTAAAAGACATTTACTCCTTGGAAGGAAAGTTATGACCAACCTAGACAACATATTAAAAAAGCAGAGATATTACTTTGCCAACAAAGATCTGTTCAGAAGTTCCAAAGTTACCCATCAGACTTTGAACAAGAGAAAAATTGACAAGTTTAAGGGACTAAACAAAATATCTTCCTAAAACAACCATTCATAGGTAGCCTCTATATGGGTGTTTTACCTAAATACAACAACACAGGTTTCATGGTGGCTTTGTAGCATATTTATATTTTGGTAAAAACTAAACAGGGCTTCCCTGGTGGCTTAGTGATAAAGAATCTGCCTGCCGATGCAGGACACATGGATTCAATCCCTGGTTCAGAAAGATCCCCTGGAGAAGGAAATGGTAACCCACTCCAGTATTCTTGGCTGGGAAATCCCATGGACAGAGGAGCCTGGCAGGCTATAGTCCATGAGGTCTCAAAAAGTCAGACAGGACTTAGCAACTCAACAACAGCAACAAAAAGCTAAACAGCCCACATTCTCTCAAAAACAGATGTGTATTGAAATCTGGTAAGTTCTCACATTATATGCTTCAAGCGCATCTTGTGTTCACCTTCAGTACTTTGCACAGTTTAAATGATTTAATTGTTTTGAAATAGTTTGTTTAATCTGTCTTTCCAGCGGTACCACTAAGTATTCAGGAAAGGGTGGTATCTCTTTTGTCTAAAGCCATCTCCACATAAGCACTCAGTGTCCAGCACTCAGTGTTTATTTATTGGCTAACTGCAAGGAGATCAAACCAGTCACTCCTAAAGGAAATCAGTCCTGAATATTCATTGGTGAATGATGCTGAAGCTGAAGGTCCAATACTTTGGCCACCTAATGCAAAGAGCTGACTCATTAGAAAAGACCCTGATGCTGGGAAAGATTGAAGGTAGGAGGAGAAGGGGACGACAGAGGACAAGATGGGAGATAGCTGGATGGCATCACTGACTCTACGGACAGGAGTTTGAGCAAGCTCCTGGAGTTGGTGAAGGACAGGGAAGCCTGGCGTGCTGCAGTCCATAGGGTCACAAAGAGTCGGACAGGACTGAGCGACTGAACAACAAGCATTGAGTTGCATGTGTGTTGAAATCTTTTTAGCATTTGTAGTTTAGGGTGGTGGAAAGCTTAGAGTTTAAAATTAAACTTTAGTAAAATTTTTAGATTTCCCCTGGAGTTTTGTTTAAAGGTTGATCTTTCAAAAATTTCTGCAATAGGTTTTCCATGTACTTGCTAATAGACTATTTTTTATAAAGTTACCTTCTTCCACAATAAAGTCCTCTGTATTAACTTTTTCTTTTCAAGTCTTCACTGACATTTGCCTCGTCACTAAACTTCCTGCATCTTTAGGGCCAGGACTTGGTATTTCCAGTAAGGGCTCAAGAAATACTTACTGATTGACTGCTTGGTTGAATGAATAAAAAATTATCAGTTTATTGTTGATTTAAATGTCCTTATTGGGTAGGCTTCTACATAGAGGAGAATTCTTAAGCAAAACTTATATTTGATTTTAATATATTTCCTCTAGTCCTCTTGGTGAGAAGAGAAAACTTATGAAATATTTAATACATTACAAAAAACATGACTTATTTATAAATAAAACTAGCCAGAACTCAGTATTTGAATAAGTGCTGTCACCATCTAAGCATTTCCTTTAAAAATAAACTATTCTTAAATTTAAGCCTAAGTATACATGTAGGGAATGCCTTAAATTTTGAGAATTAATTTTGATGATTAATTTTGGTAAAGCCATCTTGTTGTTATGATCTAGCAAAATTAATGTTCTCATGAGGGTCATAATTAGACTCTTATTGGAAAAAAGACTTCTAAATTCATTTTTCAGTAATGATTGTTCATTGAATAAGTGCAAAATGTTTTGTCTGATTATTTGAGGAAAACTTGACCAATAGATTCTATTGTTTCTACTGATAAAGTCTAATTACGGTATAATACTTCAGAATTTATAAAATGTATTTTCATGTTATATCTCATGTAATCCTCAAAGCCATCTGGGTTATTTAGTATCTTCTTTATTTGACAGACTAGGAAACTAAAATGAAGAGGGGTTAAGGGGTTACATGGAACCTGCTAGTTTGTCAGTCTATGGACTTTATAGCTTTTTCGCAGGAAAAGTAGGACACTATTCTTCATATTTGTATTGGTATATTTCCCACATGGACAACACAGGTTAGGATGGTTCTGTTGCCTACATATTTTGGATAGAAAAACTAAGCATCATAAAATAGTGTTTCTGTGATCCCAAGATGATGGATTCAAAGATAAATAGAACAGAAGGGATAGAATCTGGCTCAAGCTGGGGATTAAAATTCTCACAAATGTTTGGGAATTCTTCTTTCAACTGCTTTGGTTTGTAATTGAGCTTTTTAGCCACTAATTATGGAGTTTTAATGATGTATACATTTGTAGGAGTATAAAGGAAAAAATGCTATAGTAAAAGTTGACTGGAAAAATCTTATTGTTTTCTTCTTTTTCTTAGACTCTCTGTCTCTATATATGTACTCATGTTCTCACATGGCATTTGCTTTCTTATCTACTCATACATAAGATTTTAATCTTGAATCCCTCATTTTTTGAGAGCTTGCCGTCATGTTCATAAAGGAGTATTTTTATTTCAAAAGATGAACTTTAAATAGGATCTTCGATATAGATTTTACCTTGTTACAGCAGGATTTTATCATGCAGTACACTTTCTTTTACCAAGTATATGACTTGAGAAAAAGATTTGAAAGAGCTGGTTCATCTAGTTTCATTTAAGAGCTTCTACATGACCCTAGAGGGCAGCTGTGGCCCTTGGATTTTACTAAAAGAAATAAACTTGTCTAAGAAAATCCCAACTTGTTATCTAAATTTAAGACACTGGCAAGCATTTGACCTTGATGGTCCTAGTAAAACGTGATAGTAAACATATGAAGAACTCTTCCTTTTGTTTTTCTTTCTCTATTGCTCAAACTTAAAGCAACATGAAGTAGGATTAGAACTTTTTGATTTTTGACATTTTAATGCTACAAAAAATGAATAATGGACATATTCATCTCATGTATTGATACACTAATATGTTCATTATTTAAATTTATATTTGTAAGCTCTAATAGAAATGTTAAACATTTTAGAATTCTAATTTCTTTAATCCTCTGTGTCTCTACAAGGATAAATTCCAGAAAATGATGCCAAAAATTACCTAACTGTGGTGTGCTAATTTGTTGTAAAATTTGGAACCTGATGCAAAAAAATGAGAAATATTTCATTTATTTTGGGTAATATTTAGAATAAAATAATAAAGAGAATCAATGCTAATATTCAGGCTTTAAACTAAGTAGAAGTTATGGAATCTTCTGTGTAATTTCAAGATTTATATTTACTCTCTCCTTGCCAGTTAATAAATTTTGCAAATATTTATTATACACTCTTTGCCAGGCTTTGTTCTAGGCTCTTGAGATTCATAGGTTAATAAAACAGATATAAATTCTGCCCACCAGGCACTTGTATGTGAAGCATATTAACATTTTATACACATTTATGTTGTGTGCATGGCAATAGACTTTATAATGTAGTAGACAATGAACCTTTTCTTCATTACACAGAAAAAGTTTTGCAAATGCACCCAGTGTGGATTTCCGTTTTTTGTTAATGCAAAAAATTTCCTTTCTTGATCTTAGTGAACCTAATAGTTATGGAGTTATAAATCCCAAAAATATAATAGCATGATATGGAAGATGGATGAGAGAAACCGAGTTCTTAAGTTTTCTTAAATTAAGAGTGTCTAAGCAACACTAACCCATGTTATTATTATGATAATCATCAACCATGTGGTGCTTATTTTTTTTCTTGGTGAAGTGGATTTGTAGAGCCATAGAGGACCAGTGTGGCTTGTAGTAGCAGAGATCTGCACACTCCTTTTAAATCAAACAAGATGTCCTTGTGGGGCATCTTCATCTATTGATAGGAGAGTGGAAAAGAAAATGATTCCCCTAACCCCCAGGGCTTTTCACATTGTCATTTTGTTACTGAACTTGGTCTACTTGCCTGTAAGCAGCAAAGGCAGTTATTGGCACCAGGTTGTAATGAAGGAAAGTACAGTGTTTATTGAAGCGTGCCAAGCAAGGAGAACAGGCAGTTCATGCTTAAAAGACGGAACTCTCCGATGGCTTTCAGGGAAGGATTTTTAAAGGCCACATTTGGTGTGAGGGCTGCAAGGACTGTCTTCTGATTGGTTGGTCATGAGATAATGGGTTGATGTTTCAGAAGTTTTAATCATCAACCTCTGGTTCCAACCAGTCTGAGATCTATATGCTTGTGTGCTTGTGGTCAACATGGGCAAAGGCCTTAGTTTCTGCAGAATAACTCAAAGATACTCATCAGATTGTTATGTATATCCCTTAAGGAGGAACTAGGGACTCTGAACTATCATTCAAACTTAATGATATTTTTGCTTTTTGCTTAACTGCTTTTTCTTTGTTTCTGTGTTCCATCACTTCTTAAATTAATAACTGCTTGAGTCTGCTCTTTGGAACTAAGGGAAGGTCTAAGAAACTAAAGCCTTTTTCCTACAAATAAGAAATGGGGGACACAGAGGTCTTGTTATCAGGGAAAGCTTTACAGTGTCCTGGTTGGTTTCAGTTTGACAGTATCTCTAGAATATTTTATTTAAATATAAGACAAGATTCCATTAAGCAAGTTATATATAGTACACTGACCTTAAAATCATCCTCATAAGTTTTATTCAGTATAATTTACTTGTATATTTATATAATATATAGAATATATTATTATATATTCTAATTCATGTTTATGAAATGACATTTATTTACGGTATATACTTTTTACCATTTAGAAATATATTGAATAAAGATAAAACATTTTAGGTGCATTTAAGAACATATAGAAATGGTTTAAAAATTTTCTACATCAGTAACTAAATAGAATCAATGGTTATTTAAATGATTCTATCTCATTGTTTAGACATGATGAGGCAACTTATCTTAGATAGTGACTCCAACAATCCCCTTCAAAAAGCCAGCATTTTACCCAACTTAACCATTTTAGTAAAAAAAAAAAAAAAGACCTTCTGTTCCTGTTGCTTTTGTCCCAGAATGAGGAGGGGAGTGAGGGAGGAGCAAACTATAGAACAAGCTTTTAAAAACAGACAGAATGATATTTTTCTTTAGAATGGGCAAGGGAAGTTTCATTGAAAGAAACACATCTCAGGTAAAGCTAGTTTTCCTTTTATTCCTCTTAAAACTGGCTGGAGAGAGGTTCATTGTGTGCTCTACACTTTTTGTTCTGGGCACCTGAGCAGCGCACAATGTATCACCTATCAGCAGAACAAAAGATTCCTTCATCAGTCAAGTGGCTTGAGGAAGATGACAGCTGCAGACTCACAGCCACCCTAGGTAGCTACTCTGCTGAGACAGAACAGGAAACAGACTATTCCTGTGGACTCTTATGTCTAACCCTCTTTAATTTGACTCAAGTAAGATTAGCTTCTTTCAAAACAAATCCATGTTTAATAGTAATCCTAGATGTTTGTTTCTTATAAGATACTTGGTTATCTTTTTTATTTTTTAAGTTTATTTATTTTTAAATTTTATTGTTTTTAAGTTAAAAAATAAATTGTATAATGCAGGTTTCACAGTAGAAACAATAACTATTTTTATTGAGTCAAAGAATACTGGTATATATTTTGAACACCTTACATTTTAGAATAATATCTTCTCATTACAAATTATAATATAAAAATAATGTGATATTAAATTATAATATAATAATCCTATAAAAACCAAAGAAAATTAGGAGGTTTTGTGCTAGTGATAGTGTCAAGGAGTATTAGAAGAAAAATTTCATTGCCTGCAAAAATACAATTTTAATTGTACTTTAATTCTAAATATTAATCTTGTTATTGAGTATATTCTTTTCTTTTTTATGTAAATATAGTTATCCTTTTAGGATTCTAAGATTATACTTATATTTCCACTAAACAAAAAAAATTCTGTTTGAAAGATCCCTAAAACGTAGAATTTCAAATTCTTGAGCAGTTACGAAAGAACTGTTTCCTTAATAGCTCAAAGATTTTTTAGTTGCTATGTAGGTCACCCCATGTGAGAATAATTTAATACAGAATATTTTATGCATAGAAGTCAGCACTGATCAGTTTTGTGTTTGCCTAATATAAATGTGTGAGTAATCATTAATTAGAATAATTAGATATAATGATAATTATGCCCCTATAGACCCTAAGCCAAGACTGAAAACAGAATAATGTTATTTATTTGTAGTATGATTAATTATAGAACCTTATTAATTTGGGATGCTCTCAAAGAAGAAAATTTATATTAAGAAATAAAATTTAGAAAAATAAAAAATTTTACAAACCACCCAGATTTATAGGCTGACTCTTATTGACTTAGTAAAATACACCCTATAAAGATTCTTGTTTCAATAAACAATTAAGAATTGCTTCTATTAGTTTTTGCTAGTTTTGCTTGTGTTTTGTCACTAAGTCGTGTCTGACTTTGGGACCCCGTGGGCTGTCGCCTGCCAGCCTTCTCTGTCCATAGGATTTCCCAGGCAAGAATACTGGAATGGGTTGCCATTTGCTTTTCCAGGGGATCTTCCCTACCCAGGGATCTAACCCACATCTCCTACATCAGCAGGCAGTACCACTGAAGCAAGCAGATGCTTCTGTATATTTGAAAATAATTTCTTCTTTCCCACAGTTTGGCACTGGTTTAGATACTGAGAATAGCTATAAATAAATGATTTAAGTAGCTTGGTTGTAAGTGCTTTGGAATATTTTTTAGTCATTTAAATCATGGAATGATTAAAGTTTTATGACAGTATAATTGCAAACTTAATACTCTGTACAGATCTAATCTTCCATTTAGTGTTTTCTCATTTGCATCAGGTCAGAAAGTTGGTCCAACATTCAATTAAGTAGTACTTAAAATTTGGTATGTTGGTTCTGTTATAATTTGGTACCCAATTTGTGTGTGTATCTATCACGAGTTTATCTAGATATATCGATTGTATATTTAAATATATCTGAATATAGATTACACACACACACACACACACACACATACCCTGGTCTGTATACCATGGGCCTAATAAAAATGATCTTATACAAATCCAAGAAGAACAAATACACCTTGCTGCTATTAAAATATTCCCTTTTTGGAGACTTCCCTGGTGGTCCAATTGCTAAGACTGTGTGCTTCCAGTGCAGGGGTATGGGTTCCATCCCTGGTCAGTAAACTAAGATCCCACATGTTAAAATATTCTCTTTTTATTTACTTTTCATAAGATTCTTATTAAAAATGTTGAAGCAGTCAAAAAGGAGTTTAGATTGAAAATTGAATTCTGAGGGTTTTTTTAAGTTAAATTTTTTTTAGTTAATGACTTATTTATGGCTGATGATTTTGCTAATGTTATTTAAATATTATTATGTTATATTCTCTCCATGATTTGCCTGTCTGTGATCCTGATCACCTTCTGTTTTAAAGGCAGCCAGCTCATCTGTCTCCCAGAGCAATTGTTTTCCCTTACACAGCTGGATGTAGAATTCAGCCAGAAATAACTTTTCAGAGTAGTCCAGGTTTCTTGTGTTCTACTCCATTCTCAAACTGTCCAACCATATATGCACTGATCATAGTACAGTTGGAAGCAACATCATCTTTTCATTAACTATTTAAAAATCATTGATTAAAATGAGAAATTTAGGGGCTTTAGTAGTGGTCCTTATTCTCTCCACAAACCTCTTCTTAATCTCATTACCACTCCTGGAGGTGTCAGCAAAGTAGTTCACTTTTTGTGATGAAATATAGATGACTCCTGTTAAGAGGAAGAGTATGTGTTGGTACTTTGAATGTTTGAATCATTCCATAAGACCCTACAACCTTTTGCTGAAATTCTCCTCAAAGGATGTTTTCAGTAATTTTTTTCCCCCGTTACCAGAGGTTCGCTTGTTTTCAATATTACCCTTTCAGGAAAAACAATGTTTATAAATTTCATGAAAAGTAGAAGTTACTAATGTGTTAGTGAAATAAGCTATAAGAAAATTAGAAAATGTAAAAAACTCTTAATTGGGACTTAGAATGATTGCTTATTCATGGTTGGTTATCATAGCTCTATGAGAGCTGTGGTATTTGGATGTCAGTTTTAATTAAAATAATTTTGTTTTATATATATATTACATTTATTTCTTCAATTTTTGATCATGGGCAAGACATTCTAAGGAGGAGATGTACTCGTAGCAGTTGCACTGGTGGCCAACGTGGAGACAGGCAGAGGGGGCTGGGGCAGCTGTGGTGCCCTGGATGCCCTCAAGGAAGCCGCAAGAACAGTCTCCTCCATGAGAAAGCAGCCAAGAGCCCCAGGAGATAGCAGCAAGAGGGTGGGATGACTCCTATAGGGTGTTCATTTAACCACGTGTCATGATGTATTTCATGAGATAGGAAACCACAGAGAAGACACTAATAGAAACTGTACAGGAGAAACTGTGTTACCTCATATCACCTGTAGGGCCGGTATTTCTTAAAATTTCCCCAAACAACTGACGTTGCATGGGTTCTCGTTAAAAATGCCATCTGAGCCCCACGTCAGTCCTCTTCATCCTAATCTAGGGGAACTTCTGCCCTGGAATTTTGGAGCTTGTGGAGAGGGAGTCTTTGAGGCCACTTTGCTCATTATGCAGGGAGGAAAAGTGAGAATGAGGGGAGTTAAATGGCACTTAAATGGATTTCTGATCTCCTAGCTGGAGAAGGCAATGGCACCCCACTCCAGTACTCTTGCCTGGAAAACCCCATGGATGGAGGAGCCTGGTAGGCTGCAGTCCATGAGGTCGCTAAGAGTTGGGCACAAGTGAGCGACTTCCCTTTCACTTTTCACTCTCATGCATTGGAGAAGGAAATGGCAACCCACTCCAGTGTTCTTGCCTGGAGAATCCCAGGGACGGAGGAGCCTGTTGGACTGCTGTCTATGGGGTCGCACAGAGTCGGACACGACTGAAGCGACTTAGCAGCAGCAGCAGCAGCTTCTTCAGACTGTTGGGAATGTGGGCAGCAGTGACTTGCAAACAGGGATCTGTGTTCCTCAACAGGATGCTGCTGCCTTTGTGCTACCTGTGGCTTAAACATTTTCTCTCTTGGTTTTCTTATCATTGTTCAGGCCTTCATCTCCCCCCTTTCCTTTGCAGCTTCTTCTGAGCCTCTTTTACTGGCTCATCTTCCCCTTCCTTTCCTGAGTTGTTGGTCTTCTGTAGGATTCCACCTCGATCCTCCTTGTTCTCTTATTTTTTTCTGCAGGAATCATCTCCATTAATCTGTGTGTTATCCAGTGCAGCAACAGTCTGTATCTGCATGTCTCGTCAGCCAGGATCTTGTTAGATTTTACTGTGTTAGTTTGCTTCGGGTGTATGGACTATGCTTTAACAGACATACTGACAAATCGTGGCCTCTGCTTCTCTCCCCACTATTCAGACTGCTTGAAAATCACTATTTACATTCTCTACATTGCAGTATTATCTGCTCCCAAGTCTTTAACCTGTATTCCTGAGAATCCCAACTCTTACTTACATGTAGATATTTATTTTTCTTTTCAAGTTTCCCCTATTCATATCTTAAATCACCTTTCACTTTGTTTAGTTCTGCACTGTATATGTGTGTATGTGTACGTGTACAGACATGTTACCACGTTTCTTAGATAATCATTAACATCATCCTTTATTCTCTTCTTCATGCCTCTTATCTGTTTTATCACTTATACGTACTGAATCTATTTCTACAATCATCATTCTCCTTTCCTCTTCTTTCCTATGTACTAATTTATTTGCTCCTCAATGCCTGTTCCAATTGGCATTTCTGTCACTTCCCAGTTATCCTCCTACATTGTGCTATTTTTGGTAATTGAACTTCTGTTTTTACAATGTTGGTAAGTTTTCAGCATAAACAAACAAACCTTAACATGGCAAATAAAACCTGGCGTAAACCAGCCCAGATCTGTCTTTTTTTTTCTTTTCTTTTTTTTTTCAAATCTTATCTTCACAGCCTACCTCTCTCTGCTTGCCTCCTGGAGCTAATAATAGCACAGAGACCAGCATACAGTAGACGCTTCATAAATGATTATTGGTGAGGAAATACTGTTTGGGTACATTAACCAATAGACAAATGGAAATGTGTGAATACTGTAGCGATGCAGTGGTCTGATGCATTGGCTCTCAGACTTCAGCAAGCAACAGAGTTACCCGGTGCGCTTGTCAGAACTGAGATTGTTGGGGCACAGTCCCAAGTTTCTGATTCAGTAGGTGTGGGAGGGGCCTAAGACAAGCTCCCATGATGGTGCTGCTTTTGGTCTGGGAAATAGCACTTAAAGATCAACTAGCCTAATTAATACCACTTAAATTGTTAATTAAACTGAAAGTCATTAGTTTTTAATTTCTGGTGTTTGTTCTTCTATACATCTAATTAAAGACCTACGTTTGTTTATGACACCTATACACCATCTATGTAATTTCTGCTTATATCTTCAGGTCTTCTCAGCTCCCTGTGATGGTTAGTTTTATATGTCAGCCTAGCTAGGCAATGTTCAACCTAGATATCTGATCAAACACCAGTCTAGAAGACTGTAAGTGTCTATTAAAGACGAGGTGAACATTGAAATTGGTAGATTTTGAGAAAAGCAGATTATCCTTCAAACTGCAGCCCACCAGGCTCCTCCATCCATGGGATTTTCCAGGCAAGAGTACCGGAGTGGGATGCCATTGCCTTCTTCGCAAAATGTAGATAGGCCTCTTCTAATCAGTTGAAGGCCTTAAAAGAAAAAGATTGAGTTTTCCAGAGGAAGAGGGACTTTGGCTTGTGGCCTTGAACTGTAACTTGAACTTAACTCTCCTAGGGTCTCCAGCCTGCTGGTCTGCCCTGCAAATTTTAGACTTGCCAGCTTCCACAATTGTGTGAGTCAGTTCCTGAAAATAAATCTATATCATCCATATCTACCTATATCTGATCTCTTATTGATTCTCTTTCTCCAGAAAAACCTTAATATGCTATGTTCTTAATCATTCCCTCTCAGTCACAGGGTTGAGAATCAGCTGGCATCGCTTCTCTGTCTTTTGCCAGGGCTGTATGAAATGGATTGATATCTTAAGGACTGTACATTTTTTAGTATTTCAGATATACGTGATATAACTACTAAGACAACAAAGTTCTCTTCAAGTATAGGTTATATCACTTTATAGGTACTAAAATTTTTAATCTTTGTTTAGGTTAACCAGTCGTACTGATTTTTCTATGGTTTAGCTTTTTAAGCTAATAAATGAAATCTAAAGAATGAAATCTAAAAGAATATAACAGTGATTCTTTTTTCTTTTTTTCCATTCAGGAGTTAAATTTTTTTATTGGCAGGTCAAAATCAATTAGGAAAAGAGACAAAAAAATTAATGGTCACTACGGCTATTAATAAAATAGTGGTTTTGAATTTAGGAGTATCCCTTTAGTTCCCAGTATCTTTAAAAGAATGTAGCAGTGTTTTTGTGTTGGTTTTATAAATAGATTCTATTTCCAAGAGAAATTGAGTCCCAGAGAAATAAAATGGAAAAGTAATGAGAACATGTCCCTATCTCAAGCTTCATAGTTCATTGCAAGAAAATTATTTTCTCATTTTCCCTTAGTTGTAGGTACTTCAGTGACATAATTACATTTTAGAGTAAAGAAGAGATCACAATGAGACAGCATTTTGTCCAATTTCACACTAAGGAACATGATCATTATATATATATATATATGTAATTTTTTCCCTTTTCTCTGGTTTATACTAATAGGAATGTAAGGATTACACAAAATAATTGCATAAATGGCTATTTCCTGCTGATATAAAATGTCACTGAACACAATGGTAGGGTCTTTTTCCAAATTGCTGCTGACTTTTTCGTCTGACCTATGAAGGTAAATCACATAAGCGCCTTAAAGTTGGAATAATAATCTTTGGAGATTAAAATGATGAAAGCTTTAAAGCTGGCCTGATGCCAAATTTTAATTTCCTGTTGTGTCTTGGGGCAGAATCTGGTGAATTTTAGGAAGTTGTTTGCTTATTAGTATTCAGATGCTTTTTTGTATTTCATTTCCGCTTAGCCACTGTCATATTTTAATAGTCAGTGTGGGGTCAGGTAATAAGTTCTAAGAAACATGGCACTTTAGGATTGTTTTTCTACTTTGCAATGGGGCTATGTAGAGTAGAAGCCAAGAGCACAGATTTTGGACAAAGAGAATGGTTTAAATTCCAGCTTTTCCTTTAGTTCAGTGATTGGGGCAGGTTAATTAACATCTGGGTAAAAATTATGAATAAAGTTGTTATGAGAATCATCTCAAATTAGATGATGCATATAAAGTATGGTACTTCCTGGTCACTGTTGTATCACTTAGGAGAGTAAATAGAGTGTTTTCCAATGTATTTCACTGTTTTCTAAGCATCTTCAATTTAACATGCCCAGTACTGGATTCCTGATCTCCATCCCTTTCAAATTTCCCCATCTCAGTTGATGAAAACTCCATCTTTCCATTCGCTTTGTTGTTCAGTCTCTAGGTCATGTACCATCTTTGTGACCCAATGGATTTCAACACACCAGGCTTTCTCATCCTTCACTATCTCCTAGAGTTTGCTCAAACTTATCTTCATTCAGTTGCTGATGCCATCCAACCATCTCATCCTCTGTCACCCCATTCTCCTCCTGCCTTCTATCTTTCCCAGCATCAGAGTCTTTGCCAATGAGTTGGCTCTTTGCATCAGATGACCAAAGTATTGGTGCTTCAGTGTCAGCATCAGTCCTTCCAGTGAACACCCAGGGTTGATCTCCTTTAGGATTGATTTTCAATAAAGCCTTCATAGTGATCGTTTTACAAAGTATGATGGATCATATCACACCTGATCACAAACCTCCAGTGGTGCTGCATTTTCCTCAGAGTCAATGCCCACAGGTTTGAGTGGCTCATATGATGTTATCTCCTGCATATGGAGGCTCTATTGAAAGTAAACTCTAGTGGGGCAAGGGTAAACTCTAGAGGGACAAGGAGACAAGTTAGGAGTCTATTTCAGCCACCCAGGTAAGAGATGACGATAGCTTAGAACAAAGTTCATCTTCTCACCCTCACCCCCTCTCTCCTTTACCCTGTGCCACCTTCTCGGGAACACCTTCCTTGATCATGGCACTGTCATTCCCTCTGACTTTCTTATACTTATCCATAGTATTTACAACTTTCTAACACATCTGGTAATGTCCTATTACCCTGTGTGTTATTTATTGTGTTTATCATGTTATTTGTTTCTGATTCGCCACTAAAATTAAGCCCACAATGGCAGGGATTTTTGTCTCTTTTCATGGATGTATATACCCAGTATCTAGAAATATGCCTGCTACACAGTAGGTTGATGCTTTTGACTTGCTCTCTCCAATAGGATGTTAGCAAGTGCCTGAAAGCAGAGATTTGAGCAGTTATGAACTGGAGCTGACCCTGTTGGAAGTTTACTGCTATCTAGCAAGGAAGCTTGGTCTACCATAAGTGTGTGTGAAAGTCACTCAGTCGTGTCCAACTCTTTGAAACCCCATTGACTGTAACCTGCCAGGCTCCTCTGTCCATGGAATTCTGTAGGCCAGAATACTGGAGTGGGTAGCCGTTCCCTTCTCCAGGGGATCTTCCTAACTCAGGGCTCAAATCCAGGTCTCCCACATTGCAGACAGATTCTTTACCATTTGAGCCACCAGGGAAGCCCAGGAAGCCTATCCCTTCTCCAGGGAATCTTCGTGACCCCACCATACTTGAGGTTAAAGATCACAGGGAGAGAAAGAAACAGGGCCCAGTGTACCCTGCAACTAAATGTAACCAAATTAATGAACCTTGGTGAAACCAGTGGAACTGCTCAACTAACTGATAAATCCATGAGAAATAATAAATCATTGTTGCTTTAAACCATTAAGTTTCTAGCTGTTTGTTATGTTTCAATGTATAATTCAATTAGAATACATTTGTAATGATTCACCATTTATTAAGATAGTAATATTATTACTACAGAATTTTATAATTAAAAATCAGGAATGTAGCAAATTCTTTTGACTCCTATCAGGATAACTTCTACATTGGTTTGCTTCTGTAACAATTTTAAAAAATCTATATTCATATGTGTTAGCTTTTGCATTACCTTTGGAAAAATCAAATAGTATTTTTTTGTGTTTGTATAAATCAGATAAACTTACGGTTTATGAGACTTTTAAAAATGTTATCTGGCCATGCTGCATGGCATATGGAATCTTAGTTCCCTGACCAGGAATTGAATCCAGGCCCCCTGCATTGTCAGCACAGAGTCTTAACCAATGGATTACCAGGGAAGTCCCTGGATTAAAAGACTTTTGACTAGTCTTGCCCTATAGAACATTCTGCAGTAATGGACATATTTAATATGGTAGCCACTGGCACGTGTGGCTATTTAAATTTCAAACATATTAGAAAGTGCCATTCTAGACTCTTACTATTCAGTGTGATTCTTATACCAGCAGCATCAACACCCTGCGGGACTTTGCTATAAATGCCAAGACTAGCAGGCTCTATTCTAGACTTACTGAATCAGAACCCACATTTTAACACAATTTTCCATTCAGATTTGAGATACGCATTTAACTTTGCAAAGCACTACTACATAAGGTGGGCTTCCCTGATAGCTCAGATGGTGAAAAATCCACCTGCAATGCAGGAGACCCTGGTTTGATTCCTGGGTCAGGAAAATCTCCTAAAGAAGGGATAGTCTACCTACTCCAGTATTCATGGGCTTCCCTCATGTCTCAGACGGTAAAGAATTGGCCTGCAATGCAGGAGACCTGGGTTTGATCCCTTAGTTGGGAAGATCCCCTGGAGGAAGGCATGCAAATCAATCCAGTATTCTTGCCTGTAGAATCCCCATGGACTGAAGAGCCTGTCCGGCTATAGTCAGTGGAATCGCAGAGTCAGGTATGGCTGAGTGACTAAGCACAGCACTGTATAAGATACAGCTTCTACACTAATTGGGTTCCCTGGTGGCTTAGTGGTAAAGAATCTGCTTGCAATGCAGGAGACCTGGGTTTGATCCCTGAGTTGGGAAGATCCCCTGGAGGAGGCCAGGGAATCCATTCCAATATTCTTGTCTGGAGAATCCCTTGGACAGAGGAGACTGGCAGGCTAAAGTCCATAGCGTCGCAAAGAGTCAGACACGACTGCAGCAAGTGAGCATGCGTGCGCACTAATCAGTGATATTCATTATTTTAATAGGCATGATGAATTTCATCATGGCCATTTTATTTAAGGGAGCTAGGTAAGGTAGGTACTTCAATTCTGGTTGGATGTCAGTTTTTATTTGTTGCTAAATTTGAGCTGCAGATTAGTTGTTTTTCCTTGTGGAAAAAAGTAACAGACAATCAGACTTGACAAATGAAATGTGAAGGTTATAAATAACCAGAAAAGTTACATAAAATTCTGAACTATTTGACTTAAGCAACTGTATGAAAGTAATAAAATTAAATGAAATATTACAGAAGAGCATATTGAAGCAGGCCTTAAAAATGAGGCAGTTTTAACCTATTTAATGAGCTTTTCAAAACTCAACATTAAAAAAACTAAGGTCATGGCATCCAGTCCCATCACTTTATGGCAAATAGATGGGGAAACAATGAAAACAATGGGAGACTTTATTTTCTTGGGCTCCAAAATCACTGCAGATGGTGACTGTAGCCAGGAAATGAAAGATGCTTGCTTCTTGGAAGAAAAGCTATGACCAACCTAGATAGCATATTAAAAAGCAGAGACATTACTTTGCCAACAAAGGTCTGTCTAGTCAAGGCTATGGTTTTCCGGTAGTCGCATACGGATATGAGAGTTGGACTATAAAGAAAGCTGAGCGCTGAAGAATTGATGCTTTTGAACTGTGGTGTTGTAGAAGACTCTTGAGAGTCCCTTGGACTGCAAGAAGATCAAACCAGTCAATCCTGAAGGAAATCAGTCCTGAATATTCATTGGAAGGACTGATGCTGAAGCTGAAGCTCCAATACTTTGGGCACCTGATGTGAAGAGCTGACTCATTAGAAAAGACCCTGATGCTGGGAAAGATTGAAGGCAGCAGGAGAAGAGGATGAGATGATTGGGTGGCATCACCGACTCAATGGACATGAGTTTGAGCAAGCTCCTGGAGTTGGTGATGGACAGGGAAGCCGGGTGTGCTGCAGTCCATGGGGTCGCAAAGAGTTGGACAAGACCTGAGTGACTGAACTGAACTGAATGAGCCTTTCTAAATTCTTGATCAGAGGAGTACAAAATACTAAGAATTTCATGTTAAGATTATCTTAGAATCACAAAGTAGGTCTGGAAGGGACTTTGGAAAATTTCTAGTTCAATATCTGAATTTAAGCAATGAAGTAGTTAATATCAGAATAAGATCTTATTTTGAGGCTTAATCATGGTTTTCTGTAATTGTCATTTAGTCAGATTAAACTTTTCATGGTTGCATTTTACTAGGACTTGATAATTTAACAACTCTCAGTTCTTATCTTCATTAAAATGCTTTTTCCTTTTCTATTCTCCTCTGAATTCTTGCCATTTTACTCCATCAAACTGTGTCTGTTTATCGAAGTCTATTAGACAACTGTACATTGTTCACCCTAAAGTTCCATTATTGCCATTATATTAATTTCCAGTTCCAGAGAGCTATATAACTGTTTCTGTATGTTTTTCTGCTTCTGCTATTTGCTTGATGAAAATCTTCAAGAGATAGCATTTATCAGTCACTTATTATATACAAAGCTTTTTTAAATGCTAGTTCCTCCCTTAATCTTCACAATGGCATTTGAGGGTAGTGATCTCATTTTATAATTGGGAAAATAGAGGATGTTTTCCTCTATTTTTCTCTCTTGCTGCTAAGCCACTTCAGTCGTGTCTGACTCTGTGCGACCCCATGGACGGCAGCCCACCAGGCTCCACCATCCCTGGGATTCTCCAGGCAAGAACACTGGAGTGGGTTGCCATTTCCTTCTCCAATGCATGAAAGTGAAAAGTGAAAGTGAAGTCGCTCAGTTGTGTCCGACTCTTTGAGACCCCATGGACTGCAGCCTACCAGGCTCCTCTGTCCATGGGATTTTCCAGGCAAGGTGCTGGAGAGGGGTGCCATTGCCTTCTCCGATTTTTCTCTCTTATTGTTTATCAAATAAGAAAATGTCACCCAGGGGGTGCCCTCTGTATGCATGTTACTATGATTAGAATTATTTATTCTTTCATCTCTTCTATTAGATTTGAAATGACTTTAGGCTAAAGCTGTGCCTTTTTCCACTTCGCAGTCTCCCACAGCCTCTGCCCTGTGTTCCCAGTTATCCATACTTAGTTTTGAGTGACCAGATGATTATTTTTGTCTGTTAAGAGCAATTGTTTATTGAGTTCATGTCAAGCAGCAGCGGAACTGACATTTGCTAGCAAGTGGGAGCTGCAGCGTGAGCCAGCACGTGCGTCATCACGGTGCAGTCACTGATGCTGTGGCTGCTCTGGAAGCGATGTGCTGGTCACCTCGCTGCCACTGCCTGGAGCTTTGCCCAGGTATTCCTGTCTGTCCTGGAGTTGGCTCTTTACTGTCGATCATTCACCAGAAGTAAACCTCTTAACAGTGGTCATCTTTTAAGTGACTTCGAGAAAGATTTGAGGCAGCAATTACTCAACTTTATTGCCTCACAGACTAAAGCGCTTTTTGCTTTCATGGGCTGCCAAGCTATATAGAGAGAATGCCCGTGGTGGGACCAGAAAGAGGATGCACCGGGAGTCAGAAAAGCGAATTCCATTCCCTGGGGCTTCGGCTCAAGAGCTTCCTTTTAGATTTCTGTGTTTCATGTACCCAGCATCACTCTCTGATGCTGGCAGCTGTGAAGAGCTGTGTGACCCCCTTTATCACCTGTTCATGTTAACACAGAGGTTCACAGTGTCATTCCTTGTCAAAAGGACTCTGCTAGATAGAAGAACCTAACTGCCTATTTTGTCAGGCTGATATTAATGACCCAGGGGGAGGAGAGCACCACACAAACCCTGCAGGGAGAGTATATCACAAAGGTGATGGCACAGAGAGCCCCGGGCACAGCC